>NW_007884743.1:0-548 GCF_000696425.1 Galeopterus variegatus
AGACTGTGCTGCAAAATATCTACAGCTTCTCTCCGCCTGTGTGAGCCATTGCCTTGGTACAGTCAAGATGTTGCCTTGAGTGTTCTTTTGCTGAGGGACCAGAAGCTGTATTAGCAGTGAATCCAACTCCTTATGACAAAGAACAGATAACCAGGACATCCTATGTCTGTACCAGACAGGGATGTTCCCCTTCAGGTTTTTGTTTGGTTTTTCCTTTACCAGCAATAAAGATAAAGCCATGGTCCCCTAAAGGAGCCATCAAGTGTGTTTAATATATTCAAGTTCCACAAACCTGAACTCCCTTAGAGAAAGCTACTATTGTGTCTAAAAGCACCAATTGCTAAGTTTAGTCATATAAAAAATATACTTAAAGAGGGGAAAATATATATCTTCTTTATGGATCCTCATAAAAGTCGCAGACGACGAAATTATGGATTAGTCTCTGAGTAATCTTGTTACTGTTATGATGAATTCTGGAGCTGGCTAAATTGAAGACTGGGGCCCTCACATCATCTCTGGGGAAGACACCTGCTTCTTGAGAAATTTTG
>NW_007884744.1:0-548 GCF_000696425.1 Galeopterus variegatus
TAAAGTCAGCTCTAATTATTTTCTCACCCTGGATTCTGCAACAAACAAACAAACAAACAAACAAACAAAACAAAACAAAACAAAATAACTGGTCCAAAGATGGGGATAGACAAGAGACACACCTATGAATTGTGTCTGTGCTCTACATTGCCAAATTAACTCTCTTAGCACAGGTGGATTGCTTCTTCATTTGGGGAGACAGTCGATTGTAGTGACTAATTCTTCAGACCTAGATTCAGACAAACTAGGTTTTAATCCCAGTAATACTACTTGCTAGTGAATCACGTCACCTTGGTGTCCTTCTCTGAATAATGGGCTGGGAACCGTCATTAGCTTAGAAAATTGCAGCCGTGTATGAATTTAAAATATGAAAACACTTATAACAATACCCAGCACTCTGTAATTTCTCAGGGAGTATTATAGCTGTCATTGTTGTTATCTCTATCCTATGCCTTCTATATGATTTCCGTGCACCATGCAGCCTTCGGTGCTGTTTTACTTAAAGGTAAATCTGAAGATCTCCCTGCTGATCCACACTTGAGTGCTAA
>NW_007884745.1:0-548 GCF_000696425.1 Galeopterus variegatus
AAAAAAAAAAAAAAACAAGAAATCTGTGAATGCAAATAGGACTTTCCAAGTGGCTGGCTGACATTTTTGAGACAGAACTCTATACTTTTATTGAAATGCCCTATATTTCTGGCTCACTGATTGTCACCATATTCTAGAGGTGAGACAAAGAGGCTTGAACTCCAACTACAGTTTCTTTTCTAGAGGGTCTCACTATTCAAGTCTCCTGTTTGCCAGTGGGCTAGTTGACTTTTTATAGCCAGTGAAAACCCATCCAAGAATCCTGCAGTTTCTTCATGAATTTGTTCCTGTAATGAATTTACACTGGGTGGAGGCTAGGATCAGATTATTTATTCGTGGAACTAATAAGCATCTACTGACTACCTCCTATGTGCCAGACATTTTTATAAGTGCTTTACATATGTTAATTCATTTACTTCTCACCACAAACCTGTGAAGTAGGCATTTATTTTATCTCCATTTTAGAGATGGGCAAACTGAGGCAAGAGAACTTGCTAAAAACACATGGCAGGAATTGGGATTCATATCTTAGCAGTCTGCCTCTAGAC
>NW_007884746.1:0-548 GCF_000696425.1 Galeopterus variegatus
CCAAATATTTATGTCCTTGAGTCTTTCAAAAGAACCCTAATTTAAAAAGATATGTTTTTATCTTCTAATCAGACAAATTATTTTACTAACAAAATTCAGCAGCAATGTACAAAAGAAGCGTCTAGATAAAATGAAATAGAAACAACTATAAAGAACTTAACACTTCGTTTTATTTTTAATGATATTATGACCCTGGACAACTTACACAGAATTTCAGCTACTCATTTTCCTTCTCACAACAATAAATTTAATCAGTATACCTTTCCCATACACTATTTTACAAAGATTAACAGGAATTGAAAAAAACTATTGAAATAAAGCAGATAATGAACTTAAAGCAGACATTCTTTCTAAATTCTCTGGACTTATTAAAAAGACATCTTATAAATTAACCTGTATTTATAAACCAAGTTAAAAAATTACATGTCAAAGTAACATTGGCCTTAAAATATTTAATATTAATAATTTTAATAATTGTTGTTTCCACTGGCAAAGTGCTTAGAAATTTTATATTTGGCATAGTAATATTTAATCCATAGGTATTTTAA
>NW_007884747.1:0-548 GCF_000696425.1 Galeopterus variegatus
GAAGTTATTCATTGTGTAGATTACTGTTGGCCCTTTTAGTTCTCTTCACTTTAGCATATCCACTAAGAATTACAGATAGAACCTTTAACCTGTAAGGCCACAGATTCACTGAGGAGAAGTAGAGTTGTCAAGGGAAGGTCTATTGAGCTCTTTGGAAGAGGATCTCAATACGTTCTACTAAATCTTTATTGTGTGTAAAGCACTGTAGAAGATAGAATGATGAAGATGTGCTCTATGGCATAAAGGATGTATTCATACTTCTGTTCACTTACATTACAGGTCCTGTTCTCCTGAGCTCTCATCTCTGATGCAAGTATTATAGAAGAATAAATGGGACAGAGAAACAATGTCACAGAATTTGTCCTTGTGGGCCTCTCTCAGGACCCTGATGTGCAAAAAGCATTATTTGTCCTGTTTTTACTCATATACATTGTGACGATGCTGGGCAACCTGCTCATTTTGGTGACTGTTATTGCCAGTCCCTCCCTGGGCTCCCCAATGTACTTCTTCCTTGCTTGTCTGTCACTCATGGATGCTGTTTATTCCAC
>NW_007884748.1:0-548 GCF_000696425.1 Galeopterus variegatus
TCCAATCATCCATCAATAGACATTTAGGTTGGTTGCATATCGTGGCTATTGTAAACAGAGCTGCAATGAACATGGGAGTGCAGGTATCCCTTCGATATGATGATTTCCATTCCTTTGGGTATATACCCAGAAGTGGGATTGCTGGTTAGTATGGAAGATCTATCTGTACTTGTTTGAGAAACCTCTATACTGTTTTCCATAGTGGTTCAAGGTAATTTAAAAATTTTTCTTAGGAAATAATTTGGTTTTAGATATATCCTAGTAGTAAGGGTGACCAATTGTCCCAGTTTGCCAAGAATTCAAAAAGTTTCTTGGACATGGGACTTTGGATTCTGGAACTAGGAAAGTTCCAGGCCAGTTAGGATGAGTTCGTCACCCTACTTATAATCTTAAAGTCAACATTTTTGTTAAATACATAGGCTTAGTTTCTACCACACTGAGTACTCCCTTCCAGTTGATTTGAGGGGTACTGGTTCCAGTGTTTTTTCCTCTGCCAAAAAGAGAACTGTCATTGGAATTCTGACCCTCATATATTGTTCAATGTAGAA
>NW_007884749.1:0-548 GCF_000696425.1 Galeopterus variegatus
CTCAGATTAACTTTACTGCTTCCCCCAATTCCCTTATCCCTACAGAAAGACACTAGTCAAGACTGTTCAACCTTAGAGCATAAATGTAGGGTCTAAACAGCAGGAGGTCTGAAGCATTACTTTACCCTCATGACAGGTCATTTTTCCCCTTTTAATCATCTCCTTCTTCATTCTCATTGGATCATTTGTATCTGACAGAGAACAGCCTGCCTTCCAGAACAGAAATGTCCTTATTTATCCCTGAACCATACCCTTCCAGAAGGATAAGTTAGGGACCTTGTTTCACATTTGACATGCCCTTCCAGAAGGATAAGTTGGGACCTTGTTTCACATTTGACATTTCTGGATTGACCAAAAATAGAAAGTTTTCCTCCATTCCTAATTTTTTTTTTCCTGTGAAGAAATTGGATAAGTTACACAAAGTTTCATAATATGTGCCTTATTTGAAATGTTAATACATTATACAAACAATTGTAATTCACCAAAATAGACTAAATTGATACAATGGAACAAAAACCCAATGAAGGCTCTGATATAATCCTTACACC
>NW_007884750.1:0-548 GCF_000696425.1 Galeopterus variegatus
TAAAGCTATATTTTTAAAAACCAAGAAAGTGGCTAACACAAAAATCAAGATCGTGTTTGTCCTTAAGGGGTAGGCAGGGATGAAAGATGAGGGGAAGCCTAATCATTGTTAATGTGTTAGTTATTGGGTTGCATAGTGAATTCAGGAGCACTCCTTATGTTATTCAAAATCAACAAATCACCAAAGGAATAAATGCATTAACTGAAGGCCATGAAAGAGCAAAGGATCATATTGTATCAAGAACAAAGGACTACAGTTAATTTGTTCTATGCAGTTAATAGAGATCAATATTATTGTGATACAGCAGGCTAGTGTGTACTTGAGTTTCTTTACAATTGCCATGTATATAAAAATATCCCATGACTTTTTAAAAAATTAAAAATTAAAAATTAAAAATTAATCATATTCATTTTAATAATTTGACCACATGGAAAGTAAGTATGCATAGTAACTAGGTCAATCCAAGTTGGTACAATTAATCTGTTTCGAGAGTTCTTTATTTATAAGGCGCTGTGCTAAGTGCTGGGCTCCAAAGATAGGCATGTCCT
>NW_007884751.1:0-548 GCF_000696425.1 Galeopterus variegatus
ACCATTGTATTTTGGCAGTAGATAAATTTGGTTTTGTTTTTCAGGTTCACAGCTGGAAGGACTATTGCTTCCAAAAAGTCTCAGATGAGACTTTGGTCTTTTAAGTTGGTGCTGGAGCAAGCTAAGACTTTTGAGACTGTTGGGATAGAATGATTGTATTTTGTATATGAGAGGAACATGAGTTTTGGGGGGCCAGGGGCGGAATGATGGAGTTTGGATGTGTTGTCCCCTCCAAAACTCATGGAAATTTGATCTCCAATGTGGCAGTGTTGGAAACTCATTGAGTCATGGGGTCGGATCCCTCATGAATGGATTAGTGCTCTCTCTGAGGGAGGAGGGGTAGTGAGTGAGTTCTCTCTCTATTAATTCCCGCAAGACCTGGTTGTTTAAAGGACCCTGGCACCTCCTCTCTCTCTCTCTCTCTCTCGCTCTCTCGCTCTCGCTCTCGCTCTCTCTCGCTTCCTCTCCCACCATGTGATCCGCTTGCACCTGCTGGCTGCTTGCCACTTTCCGCCATGAGTAGAAGCAGCCTGAGACCTGTGCCAGAT
>NW_007884752.1:0-548 GCF_000696425.1 Galeopterus variegatus
GTCTTTCTTATTATTTTGTTCTCAAAACCTAGCACAGTGCTTGACACTGAGTAGATTCATAATAAATATCAAATGACAGAACATTTTTAAAAATATAAATTATCTAGTTGATTTAATGGGAAAAAGTGCTCTCCATATCTAAAATAAATATAAAAATAAAAATGTTGACTATAACTAATCTGTATGCTTGGGTCAAACAATTTGTTCTATAATTTGAATATAAATTGCTAATACCTATTAAACATGAACAATCTGAGACAAGAATAGTTGGAAATAGGAAATCATAATTTTCAACAAGTACAGTCTTGAATATTTCATTTCAAAGGTTTAGGTTTCTAACATCAAATTGATTTCAGTCCTTATCACTAGTGAAATTCTATAAAACAAGTTAACTTAAAGTAAAGGATAACTATATGTAAACTATTAACATATGCACACACTACACAATGAATCATTTTTGGTGCATATTTTTATTATGTGCCTACTGCATTTTAAACACTTGGCTGGTGCTAGAACGAGCAGGAGCCAATCTCTGCTGCTGAATTCCT
>NW_007884753.1:0-548 GCF_000696425.1 Galeopterus variegatus
AAATAAACTTTTTAAAGAAGTAGTGCTTAGCAGTACAAACCACTGTTGAAAGAAATTAAACAGGACACAAAAAGATGGAAAGACATTCCATGCTCATGGATTAGAAGAATTAACATTGTGAAAATGTCCATACTACTCAAAGCGATCTACAGATTCAACACAATCCCCAACAAAATATCAATGACATTCTTAACAGAAATAGAAAAAACAATCCTAACATTCATATGGAACAACAAAAGACCCCGAATAGCCAAAGCAATCCTGAGCAAAAAAAAAGAAAGAAAAAGCCGAGGCACCTAATCCCAGTTGTACTGGCTATTATCAAAAAGACAGAGAATAACAAATGCTGGCAAGGATGCAGAGAAAGGGGAGCCTTCCTACACTGTCGGTGGGACTGTAAATTGGTGCAGCCATTACGGAAAATGGTGTGGAGGTTCCTCAAACAACTACAGATAGAACTGCCACATGACCCAGCAATTCCACTTTTGGGTATATACCCAAAGGAATGGGAATCATCATGTCAAAGGGATACCTGCACCCCCTTGTTT
>NW_007884754.1:0-548 GCF_000696425.1 Galeopterus variegatus
CCTCTCTTTGGCTTTGATTGGCTGGTCTTACTTTACCTACCCTTACCAGACCCAAACACACGGCAGTGTGATGTGATATTTCAGTAGTCACATACCATTAAATTGAAGAATGAGCACAATTTTACAGGAACCAGAGGATGAAGTGATTAGCTTTGCCTGGGATGAAGGGTTTGAATAGGTTCACCCCATGGTGAAACAAGGAAAGCAATTTCCAGGTACAGTAGTCCCCCTTATCCGCAGGGGATGTGTTCCAAGACCCTCAGAGGATGCCTGAGACTGCGGACAGTATTGAACTCTTTATAAACTATGTTTTTTCCCTATATGTATGTATTAGTCAATTTCTGCTTATAACAAAATATATGGAACTGGGTGATTTATAAGGAAATAAAATTTATAAGGAAATAAAATTTATTGTTTACAGTTTCAGAGGCTTGGAAGTCCAACGTCCAGGGAACACATTGGGTGAAAGCTTTCTACGGTGGTGGCTTCAGTGACAGCAGGGTGTCACATTGTGCAGATGGCAGAGCAGAGAGAGAGCAAGAGAGACT
>NW_007884755.1:0-548 GCF_000696425.1 Galeopterus variegatus
CCTTATTGAGAAGAGGTATATCATAGTTGCAAAGGGACAGGCTCACTCTGCCTCCCTACTCGTTGTGGGACCTTCAGCAGATTACTCACCTCCAGTTCTTATGTATAAAACGGGGACCACAGGAGAATCAACCTCATGGGTAAGGTTTAGATGAGATGATGAATGTAAAGCGTTGAGTATGGGCCTGATGCCTAGTAAGCCCTGGATAAAGGGAAGCTCTATTTTTATTTACAGGACTTACTGTGTCAAACGGTAGACCTCTTTATGTCTTTAGGTACAGATTACTCTCATTTATTTATTTAGAATAAAGTTTTGCCATACAAGGAATCATGCAAATCTTCCATTTCTTTGTGATTCGCCACAGTGTGTATTTGGGTAAGTGAGCCTTGAGAAATGGAGACCCCCTAATGCCAGTCCTTGTTGTATCCTCTTCCTCGTCAACACCCCTTTCCTGCCCCAAACACAGAAACCCTCCCCCAGTGACCTGCACCCTGTCCTGCTGTAGGTGGGAGGAGGGAGGGGGTGAGGGAGCTTCTCCAGTTCAGCAG
>NW_007884756.1:0-548 GCF_000696425.1 Galeopterus variegatus
GGTTTGGTTTAGATACTCCAGTGACAAAAGACAACGAGGCTTTGGGTCCACACTAGGTGGGAAGTTGGATCTGGCACCCCTACATCAAGGGGGTGCTAGAAAAAAAATCTAGCCATGGATCAAGAGAATGACAAAGAGGCATGTCTATTTCAACCTGGGTTCTGAGCTGGGAACAAATTTTTTTTTCCTCTTAGAATTTGAGGCCACAGGCCTGACCTTACAATTTTGGGTCAGAAAGCCCCAAGCTAAGCAATTAACAAAAATAACTCTGGGTTTGTTACACTCTTGGGCAATTTACACAGAACTAATTTTGGAGGGACTCACTCATCACATCAGACACATACATTCGTCACAGATGAATTCCTACTGAATTGGACCTTCCAAAATTACACAGGAGGAAATCCATGAGTGAGGATAAAACCCAAGTTTCTCACTACAGCCCTCAGGACTCTGCCCAGTCTGGCCCCTCTAGAGCTTGTCCCTCACGCTGACCTCCAGCCACATTAGCCCTCTCTGGGCTCTTGGTTTCTCCAAACCTCTCCCACCTC
>NW_007884757.1:0-548 GCF_000696425.1 Galeopterus variegatus
AAAGTAGAAAAGGGATTTTATAGGATGCCAGGAGATTGAGCCACCTGGTAGACTAGAGGCAAAAATCTTTGAGAATTTAAGTCAAAGTCCAGTTTCAAGCATCCTGGCAAGCAGGTTTTCATCAGAGCTTGCTTTATTTAAATGGGCATGAGGAAGAACAGAAGGACCCCCACAGTTTTCCTTGAGAAAGATCAGAGTGGTTATTTCTCTGTAACTTATTTCTAAATTGGCCAAACGAAGTTTCCAACTGGAGTGGATAAGGCCTAGGAAAAGTGTTATGAAAGCAATGGGATACAAGATAGTTCTAGAAAATGCAGTCTGTCAGTTTCTTTTTAATTTGGAAAGTTTCACAGAAGAAATATGAATTTTTGGCTTCTCTTAAACAAAAATCAAATTACTGAGAAACTGTCGGAACAAATCTCATGACTGCATACCAGCAACTTCCAAGTTTATGTTTTGAGTCTGTCCTCTCTCTTGAATTCCAGATTGGTATCTCCAGCTGCCTGTTGTGCAGCTCCATTTGGGTGTCTAACAGACATGCACTTCAC
>NW_007884758.1:0-548 GCF_000696425.1 Galeopterus variegatus
AAACTTTTTCACTACATGGCTTCTTCACATATAGTTCCTTGGGCCTGGAATGCTCTTTCTCTCATCCTTTGCATCTTTAACTCATCTCTATTTCAAGCAGAATTCCTAACTATGAACTTCTGTGGTCTATCTGATAGAATTTGGGTATGTTGTCCCCCACAAAGCTCATGTTGAAATCTGATCCCCAATGTGGCAGTGTTGGGAGCTGTCTGCGTCATACAGGGTGGGTCCCTCAGGAATAGATTAATACCCTCCTTATGAGTGGGGATAATGAGTGAGTTCTCCCCCTGTTAGTTCTGGCCAGAGCTGGTTGTCTAAAGGACCCTAGCACCTCTCCCCTCTCTGTCTCTCTTGCTTCTTTTCGCCATGTGATCTTGCACCTTCAGGCTGGGATGTCTGCTGCTTTCTTCCATCAGTAGAAGCAGCCCGAGGCTGACACCCAACTCAGCTGTCCCGGAAATGTGAGCCAAATAAACCTCTTTTCTTTATAAATTACCTAGTTTCAGATATTCTATTACAGCACCACAAAAACAGACTAATACACTATC
>NW_007884759.1:0-548 GCF_000696425.1 Galeopterus variegatus
GGTCAAACAGCAAGAAGTGATGAAGAGAGGAACCAGATTCAGATAACCCAACCCTAGAGGCCCCACTCAGCTGTAAAGGCAGCTCCAACCAAGATTCCTGAATCCCTACTGAGTGTCGTTCACAACATATTTTTCCACAACCCAGCGCATTGCAGTGTTTGCCAAAACACAAAGATGACCCTCTTTTGCTCTTAAAGAACTGGACATGAGCAAATGTCCCTGTTCTGAAAGAAGGTCCTTGATGCCTTCTGTCCCTCTCCCTTCTGATCACCCCACCGCCTGCCTTGGCTGCCTGCCGCCATTGTGCATTCTGGACTCATCCAGCCCACAAAAGCTCCTTGACATCGACAGGATCAAATGTGCATATCCAATCAGCACCCAGAGTGCAGCACCCACACCGCAGCACCCGCACCAGCAGAGGGAGGCCCGAGTCAGTGCCAGGGCGTCAGGAAGCTAAGGCTGGGCCAAGGACGGTTCCGACAGTCCCCAGCCTACCCTGAGCCCCCAAACTTCACTTGTAGTGCAATTTCTGGTGATTTTTCATTTTG
>NW_007884760.1:0-548 GCF_000696425.1 Galeopterus variegatus
AGCCTGTTATTTAGTTTCTATGTATTTGTATAGCTTCCAGCATTTTGCTTATTATTTATTTACAATTTTATTCCATTGTGGTCTAAAAAGATAGTTGGATGATTTTGATATTTTTAAATTTGCTGAGACTAGGACTTTAAGATGGCGACGGGTCTGGAGCGGCTGTGCCAGGAGACAGCGCGACCCTGAGAAGTGTGCGCTGTGATACCAGAGTACTATTTGCATTTCCAAGAGCAACAAAAAACGAATAAATCTTTGAACAACTAACCTACAACGACAAATAAGCAACTACAGGTTTGAGGTTTTAGGGCCGTCACAAAAGAAGACTCCTGAGAGCGCCGAAGCCGTGCTGCGGGTTCGAGCGAGCAACCCAAGACAACAAAGGCCAAGTAAGCCAGCAGAGACAACATAGAAACGGAGTGGAAGGCGCCGGATCGGCCCAATTCTGCGAGCTCTGGGAGTCACCCCCAGTCCAGCCCCACTTGCGGGGCAAAGCCCAACTGGTCCCCGCCCGCCTGGCTCCCGCCTACCACACCAGGCTAAGCGTC
>NW_007884761.1:0-548 GCF_000696425.1 Galeopterus variegatus
TTCTCAATTAGGGATGTGTACAGGCAGCGAGATCTTTCAGGTGTTGATCTATGATTGTCACTCTTTTTTTACCTTTAAATTAATCTTCTTAATTTCTGCCAGCTCTAAATCCGGCTTTGCTAAATAGCATTATTCTGACTTAAATGATCTCATCTGTTTGTCGGAAACCGGGTACAGCTGAAAATCGTGTATGCAGGAGGATTCCTCATTAATCACAGCTGACAAGAAGTCAGAACTCAAGAAGCAAAATTGTCTCCAAAGGAAAAGTGGGGAAAGAGTAGGAAAAGCAGCCAACTGGGCGTGATGGCCAAGCTGGAAGGGCCAGGGCTAGTCCCAGCTCTGGCTCTGTGGCCCTGGGTAAGTCCTGCTCTCTATGGGATTCAGTTTATATGGGGCTGGGGGGTGGAGGGGAGGTCAGATCCTCAGGGACCTTTTCAGCTACAACTTGCTCTGAGCCTGTACATGACCTCTCAGAAAAATGCCACAAAAATATCTTGGTTTTTAAACGCACAGCTGATACTCTTAAGAGCACTAAGAGAACCTACTCT
>NW_007884762.1:0-548 GCF_000696425.1 Galeopterus variegatus
TATGCGAAGATGAAGGCAGAGATCAGCGTGATGCTTCTACAAGCCGAGGAGTGGCAAAGATCGCCAGAAAACCTCTAGAAGCTGGGGAGACGCATGAGACAGATCCTCCCTCCCTGCCCTCAGAGGAAAGCAGCTTTAATGCTGGCTGACACCTTAATCTCAGACTTCTGGCCTCTGGAACTGAGATAGAATACATTTCTGTTGTTTAAACCACTTGTTCTTGGTACTCTGCTATGGCTGCCCTAGCAAATTACACACCTACTTGAAATCCCTCCTGTTTGAAATGCATAGAGTGGTTTCAGCTTTCTGATTGAACCCGAACTTTCAGATGCACCTGGTTCATGGTATGCAGTTTAATGAGGAAGGGGACCTAGGGCAGGGCTGGGGAACAACCATTATATTCAGCAGGATGAGAGCCAGAACCTAAAGAAAATTCAACCAAAATGTATTTGGAATTCACTGAGTTCAAGTTATGTGCAAATGACTCTCTCTCTCTCTCTCTCTCTCTCTCTCTCTCTCTCTCTCTCTCTCTCTCTGTGTGTGTGTGC
>NW_007884763.1:0-548 GCF_000696425.1 Galeopterus variegatus
AATCCATGCACAAGGGCACAGTCCTCACAATCTAATCACCTCTTAAAGGCTCCACTTTTCATTTATCATAATTGGATTTCCCATCCTCTTAACACTGTTACAATGTAAATTAACTTTCTAATACATGAACTTTGGGGGGACACATTTGACCCATAGCATTCTACCCCTGGCCTCAAAGTTCATGTTCTTTTCACATGTAAATACATGAATTCCATCCCAAAGTCTTAACTTGCTTCAGCTTAAAAGTCCCAAGTCTCATCTGTAAAATCAAACAAGTTATGTACTGCCAAGATGCAATGGTGGGACATGCATGGGGTATCTACGGGGCCTACCACATCACCTCTACGAGAAAATTAACAGTCATTTTGGTGTTTCCCCAAATTCTCTTTATCTCTTCCTCATTTGTTTTCTACTCACCAGTGGCTTCAAACCTCTCCTTTGACAAACTCCAAATACTCTCCCTGAAATATTTCACTCCTCTCCCCCGGCCCAGCACAGCCTCCAGCCTGCAGGGGCTCCCAGGACTGTCTACTCCAAATGGAGAACAA
>NW_007884764.1:0-548 GCF_000696425.1 Galeopterus variegatus
CTGTTGCCGGTCCCGGTCCGGTCCAGGCGCGACACTGAGGGTTGCGATCCGTTGCCGGACATGAAAAAGGACAAAAAGGACAAAAAAAAAAACAACAAAAAAACGGTGCAATGAACTTCATTTTGGAGAAATGGAAGAGTGGGTGGCACTGGGAAGCCTTGCTGCCTTACCTTATCTCCATCAGCCTAACTCCCTGAGGTTCTGCTCCAGAATGTAACTCAACCTTGGACTTGGCCTTAAGCCTGGGTCCTTTGTCCTGGAGCTCTTAGGAAGCTCTGATAGAGCTTGTCTTAGTCTGTTTGGGCTGCTATAACAAAATACACTGGGTGGCTTATAAATCACAAAAATTTCTCACAGTTCTGGAGGCCGAAAAGTCTAAGATCAAGGCAATTTTTGCTGTATGGTGAGGGCCCCCTTACTGGCTCATAGTGGCCCTGCCTTTTTGCTGTGACCTCTCATGGTGGAAGCAGCAAGAGGTCTCTCTCAGACCTTTTTTTTTTTTTTTTCCTTTTTGTCTTTTTTACTGACCGGTAACGGGATCACAACCC
>NW_007884765.1:0-548 GCF_000696425.1 Galeopterus variegatus
GTGAGCTTCCTTCTAGCTGGAAGAGGGTGACGTCCCCAACACATGAACGTGCAGCGTGAGCACAGTGCTGGGCCACTGGCCTTTCAGTCCTTCCCCCACACAGGGCCTTGCACACACAGCTGTCTCTCCCTGGAAGCCTCCTGCTTCCTGCACGCAGCACTAACTCCTTCCAGTTTTTCAGCTCCCAGCTGTCCCAGATCCACTGGTCCCTCCTCACTGGCTCCTACACATCCGCGTGCCTCTCCTCCAGGGTGCCCGGATCACATCTGCCACTGTGTGTCCACTCCCTTGGCTGTTTGAGCAACACCCAGTGTGCCTCCCCAGACTCCCAGCTCCCCGAACACAGGCTCCACATCTGCTTTGGCTCCCACTTACGCCAGCATCCAGCACTCTGCCTGGCCCTGAGTAGGCACTCAGTGCACACCTGAACAGAGAAAGAAGGAGCAACGCTGCAATGAGAACGATCAGACGCCCGTCCGTCAACTGGAATGCTGTTCAATTTAACAAATCAGTATCCAGCTGTGAGCTAAGGTACATTTCTGCTGGAC
>NW_007884766.1:0-547 GCF_000696425.1 Galeopterus variegatus
CCCTCATGACTGATGGTGAGTGAGTGCCCATGCAGCTGGGAGCCTCTCTCCTTCCAGACCTCTCCTGGCTCAGGGGCTTAGCATGACCAAGCCCTGATGCTGGTATTCACCCACCTGCCCAAGGAAACTCTTCTCTTTATCAGGATCTGGAGAGGGCCCCAGCATGGGCTGCCTTCCTACCATCTGCTCTTGATCTTCCCTCCCCTAATTCCTTTCTTTGGAAGCCAGACTGCAAGGATAGGGCCTTCCCTGCCCTCTGCATCTCAACCAGTGAACCGTCAGCCAAAGACAGTTTGCACAAAGTAGGTCACCTAAGTGAGGATGCTGAGGTTGGAGAGCAGATGGTGGATCCACAGGCCAGTACTGGAATGTTAGCTTCTGCCCAAGGAAGGGAGAAGTATTGAGACAGCATCTTGCCAGGAGACAGGGCAGGAGAAAGTGGAGTAGATGGAATCAGCTCCAAGGGAGGATCAAAAAGACATTTTGAGTAGCTATAAATGAGAAGCAAATTACTGTGTGAACAAAGGAAGCTCCCTCTCAAGTCAAA
>NW_007884767.1:0-547 GCF_000696425.1 Galeopterus variegatus
ACTAACATGTAAAAACTGTTACTTTGAGGCTATTGAGCAATTCTTATCAAACATACTAAAACTAATCATGTGATGATGGTGTAATAATGACAACCCCATGTGGACTGCAGTGTGATGTGGTGAGGCTCAGCAGAGACAGAGAAGACCATCCAACTGGTCATCTCAGGTACACAGCTGCAAGGGGCTCAATTTTTTTATATTTGTTCACAGTAAATTACTGTTAATTAAAAGTTCATAAACAATGTTACAATTTTATAGTGGTGTACATTTGCATGGTAGTTGGTAAAACACAACTGTGTGTTACATCCCACTCCCAATACACACACACTGAAAGCACTGTTTGATATCCACATGAAAGAATATAATTTACTGATCAGAAGATAAGAATACCTCCAAAGGAAGACACCAGAAAAATAAAAAGTCCTTGTTTTCTTCCAGCTGATTGTGCCCTTTGCTGTCAAATAAACTGCTTTCACATAGATCTTTAGATATTTAATGATGTCCTGTGAAATTTTTCTCTACTTTTCCTTCATTTAATTTGCAACTA
>NW_007884768.1:0-547 GCF_000696425.1 Galeopterus variegatus
CACAAAATGGCGTGCACTCCAAACCTCAGTGCACGTATTATGAGAGTCCCCTTCAAGGTCTTGGCAATCCTTCAGAGCAATCCACCTGGGTAGGAACAGCTACCCCCAGCGCAAGCAAGGACACCAGAGATTCTGACTCACCATCAGGCTTTCTGCGTTCTTCTTCTTGCTGGTGGCCTCCAGGATCCTGCCGGCATGGGGCGCGGGTGGTTCACTCCCGTCCCACCGCCATGTTTCCTCCTCCAGCATCACATACTTCTAATTATGTGCAGTTTCTGAAGCTGGGAAGTCCAAAGTCCAAGGAACACTTCTGGTAGTGGCTACAGTGACTCATAGATCTCACATTGCAAGATGGTGGAAGCAGAGGGAGTGAGAACTGAGAACCACATATCTTTTAAAATCTTCATTTGGAAAAAAATTGGCCAAAGATAAATTTCTAATTAAACAATTTATGGGGCCAGCCCAGTGGTGCACTGCTACAGTGTGCTGCTTGGGAGCACGGCGGCGCTCCCACTGAGGGTTCGGATCCCACATACAGACCAGCCGC
>NW_007884769.1:0-547 GCF_000696425.1 Galeopterus variegatus
TACTTAGTTCCAAAGACCTACTCTTCAAGGGTTCTTTAAAGTAAGTGTCACACTTCTCTTGGTCAATTAACTTCTGTTTACAAAACATACAAACAAATAAACCAGCAAACGTATTTGCATTTAGATAAACTACCCTTGCTTGTAGATCTTTCTTTTGCAATTTAGTTATTTTTTCAGAAAACTTTAAGGACTTCCTATATGACTTTCTTAATAATTCTATGTGTGTTCCTATAACATTATATTTTAGTATGTATATAAATTGTGGGGTGTATGTGTCTATGTGAGGGGTTTTCAAAAAGTTCATGGAAGGATTCATGTTGTCTTTTAATTCTAGTTTTCCACAAACTTTTTGAAGCACTCTTGTATATTTGTGTTATCTATTTAAATAAATAGCTCCATAAAATAGCTTGAACTTAAATAAAATTTCTTGTTCTCCACTATAAAAAGGTACATAATTTGACATCACAGGATAGAAATAATTTGTTCCAGTTTTTAGTAGAATTTGAGACACTAGTTTATTTAGCTTTTTTTTGGGGGGGGGGGTTGT
>NW_007884770.1:0-547 GCF_000696425.1 Galeopterus variegatus
CTATGTGAGGTAATACATTTGCTAATTAGCTGGATTTAGCCATGTCACACTATATATATATTTTTTTTTTCAAAACATTATGTTGTACTCATAAACAATTAATACATACAACTTTATGTCAGTTTAAAAAATAAACATTTTTTTCCAGAGCTTTCATCATTTATTAAAAAGGAAAGGAAGAATTGTAAAGGTGGCCATACAATCCTTATCAAAAAAAAAATCTTCTTGTTCCCTGAGATAAGCAGTTGATTTAATTTGTTTTATTTTATTAACGTTTAATACTTAATTTTTTAGAATTTTTATTGATTGTACATGTTCATGGGGCAAGAGCTGACTGTTAGCACCTATGCCCAAGTTGCAGTGATCAAATCAATGCTATCAGCATGTCCACAACCTCAAATTGCAGTTATTCCCCATGTCTCCCACCCAACCTCTCCCCAATGCCCCCCTCCCACTTCATCCCCGGTACTGGCAACCCTAGGTCTGTTCTCTCCCACTGCAAGTTCAACACACCACTGTGGTCTTTCTTTCCTTTCTTCTCTCTCTC
>NW_007884771.1:0-547 GCF_000696425.1 Galeopterus variegatus
AGGGGCCCTCTGCTGAAACAGAGGTCTTCATTGTAGTGGTATAGGTATGCATGGTATTTTTGGGGGGGAGGGGAGAAGGCCTCAATTTTACTCTCTGTGCTGAAGATCTTCCATTCAGAGGGGTGGAAGTGTCTCTTCACCTGATAGCAGGCTATGCCCCTGGCCTCCTCGCCAGCACACTAACCAGCCCACACTCCTGCCTTGTCTTTTATTTTCATGATTCTTCATGTGGAGCTATGGGAGTCTGTTAAGGTCTCTTTCTCCAAAGACACTGGGAACCAAGGTAAGCATTTCCCTCTCATCTTTCAAGGTCCATTACCCCACAACTCCTTCTTAAATCATTTCTCCATCTATTCTGGCAAGCCTACTGCCTTTAGAAATCTCCAGATGTTCTGTATCTCTCTCTTGGTTCACCCACCTGTCCAAATACCTCAGGACCCATGTCAAAGTTTCTCAAGAAATCCTCACCAAACTTTTCTCCATGTCCCTAGCAGTGGCAGAGTGGGTCTCAAGTTTAATAGCTCAGCAAATACCCAATGAGGAAGAA
>NW_007884772.1:0-547 GCF_000696425.1 Galeopterus variegatus
ACCCGGGCTGCCCCAGGTGCTATGAGGCTCTGCCGGAGTAGGGAGGCTGTGTCACACATGCAGCAGGACCAAGTCCCTCCCCCAATGGGATCAGACAGTGGCCACCCAGGCCTGCTGGGCTGGAGACTGACACAGGCTCTGCCTCCTTGTTTAGGCTGCCTGTGGAGAGCGGACGGGGTCACTGCTCAATGATGGCACCTGCCTCAGCCCCAGCAGACCACAAGAAGCCGGCGCCAGACTCACTCAGTGCCTCCAGCTGCTGTGCGGACGCCGCATACTTGGCTACGTCATGCCCATCCTGCCCATCTGGGGCCAGCACAACCCAGATAAGGCCGCTGAAAGGCACTGGATGACGAGGGATCACCGCCTGGTACCAGAAGTGGTGCCAATCAGCAGGTCCTGTGCCCAAACACTTGGTGAGGAACACCGAGCTGCCCAGCCTCATTTGTTGGCACAGCAGCTGGAGGGCAACCCGAGCCCCTTGGGACACTAGCCTGTCCCTAGCCAAGGCCAATCGGCTGCACTGTGGCTGTAGGCCCCGCAGTGA
>NW_007884773.1:0-547 GCF_000696425.1 Galeopterus variegatus
CAAGTCCTTTGTCACATGTATTATTCAAAAAAACTTTTTTTTCCAATCTGTAGCTTCTCCATTCATATTTTTTGAGGAAAAAATTTTAATTAATTTGAAACCTCATTTTTTATGGTTATTGCTTTCTGTGACTTGTTTGAGAAAGCTTTACCTACTCCTCAGTTGCCAAGTCATTCTCTTATGTTTTCTTCTAGAAATTGTATAGTTCAGCTTTTTAAAGTTTATATTATATATACATATATATATGTGTGTGTATATATATATGTATGTGTTTGTGTATGTATGTATATACATACACAAACACATACATATTTTTTCAGGCTTAAGTTCCATCTCAAATTAAACTTTGTTTATCCTGTGAGGTAGGGCCAAAATTCACTTATTTTTCCTTAAGCATATGCATTTGCTCCAGTACCATTAGTTGAGAAGACTTTTCTTTCCTGAATTAAATCATATTGGCAATTTCATCAGAAAGCAAATGACCATGTAAGTGTCAATCTATTTCTGGAATCTCTATTCTGTTCTCTATGTGCTTATAACTGTAATA
>NW_007884774.1:0-547 GCF_000696425.1 Galeopterus variegatus
GGGGGGACTCAAATGCATTTGGAATGTTTTATTTCTTGAGCCGGATGGCTTGTACACCAGTGTTTGTTTTTACTGAGCTCTATGCTTTTTATACGGCTGAAATATTTTGCTACACACCAAAAAAGGCACGGGCTTTGGAGTCAGACAGACGGATTTAAAGTCAGACCTGCGCTTTGCTGCTGTGATAGTTTTTTACTTTTATTTTTTTTTTAAGCCAGTCAAATTTAGCAGTGAGGGGGTTGCATACCAGCTTTAGTGACGCTAATGTTAGTAAGTCCCAATTACCCACTACCATCAGACCAGCCTGTGTGACAATTTTCTCCTCTGTGCTGTGGGGATCCTAATACCCACCGCAGCTCCCAGGACTCTTCTGAGAATTAATCAAGGTCACGTTTGTAAAGGGTCTGGCACATAGCAGCTACCATTGTTCTTGCTGCCGTGGGGGGAGTCTCCCAAAATAAAGGGACACAGGGGAAGGGCCAGTCCACAGGCCTCAGATTAAGGAGGAAAAAGGGTTCACTCACTACAAGGACAAGCTGGCCAGTGG
>NW_007884775.1:0-547 GCF_000696425.1 Galeopterus variegatus
ATATTCCTATCAAAAAAGAAAATTCACTGTCTAAACATGCAGTTATTTTCAATCCTGACTGGTTGTCAATACCAACGCCTGACTTTCTACCCTCTTTAAGGTAGTCATCACTTCATATTTATCTATGACTTCACTCTGAGAAATCACCTACTTTTGGACTGTCACTAGAGATCTATTTTCTGAATCTGTGCTCGTTCTGGGGACAATATCCTCCTCTGTCTCCTTCAGTCCACTCACATACAGTTCTTTGATTAGTAAAAAACATTCTTTCTAAGAAACTATGTAATGAGTAACCTTCTTATTCTCCCATAAGGGTAAATATGTTTCTTCCCACAGAGCAGGCACTTTGCCTTTGAATTTTTTTCCATGATAATATGAAGCACATTTACAAATTTTTAAACTTTGACAGTTAAGTCACTATAACATTGGAATGATCCACTCATATTGAAGAACTGTATAGACACCTCACATACCTTAAGTGATAAGTAAGTAAAAATAAGGTTATGCTGAGAAATATTTTTATATCACTAAATACTTTACCATTACC
>NW_007884776.1:0-547 GCF_000696425.1 Galeopterus variegatus
GTGAGGGCTCAGAAAGAGTGAAAATCACAGAGAAAGCTTCTATCATCTGGAAGAATACATATGCAGTCATGCACTGCTTAATTATGTTCCAGTCAAGCATGGACCACGTATATGATGGTGGTCACATAAGATTATAATGGAGCTGACTTAATCACATTTGTTTTGTTTATCATGGCCCCTAAGCTTACAAAATCCACTACTAATGTTGCCAGTAAGAGGCCACATTGAGTGATTGACCTGGAAACAAAATTAAAAGTGATTAAGGACTATGAAGGTGAAAATCAACAATGGTTATTGTTTGCCAGTGATGCATGTCCCAATCCACTATAGTTACAATCTTGAAGAACAAGAAAAAAGTGACAGAGCTGTTAAAGGATTTGCTTCATTGAAGGCAATGAGACTAACAGTAATTCAAGAAGGGCTTCTGTCAGATACGGAGAAATTTCTAATGAGCTGGATTAAAGAATAGACACAGAAGTGGATCCGTCTCAGCACCATGACAATTGAAGTCAAAGCAAAAAGTTTGTGATGATGAAAGAAATGGCTG
>NW_007884777.1:0-547 GCF_000696425.1 Galeopterus variegatus
TATCTACTTCAAAAATTTAAAAAAATTTGAAGAAGAGGAAGGCACAGCTTTTGGTCTTGTAAGCAATGACCCACTATGTATTTTCCCTTTAACCTTTTATCACAACTGTCTAAAACCATGATATTTCAAGATAGCACGGTAGCAGACCTCTATCTTCTCTCATCATTAGGACTGGTATTTATGCTGTCTGGTTCCCAGTAACATGAAATGGTCCACTGCTTATGTAGATTTTATTAAACTTCTGTGTTTACCCTTTGCAACTGTAAAATTAAGATAACCACCAACCACAAATGATAATTAGTCACATACTTAATTAGAAATCAAGTCATCTCAAAAAAAAAAAAAAGAAAGAAATCAAGTCATCTCTTCAACTTTTGTTACAACTGGGAATAAAATACATTGAAACCTTTGGTCAACATTCTCAACTATTGTCTTCTGAGATATGAATCAGTGGAAATATTAGTTACTTCCTCAACTATTTTGAACAACTAATAACAGACAGAAGTAATGGAGTCAAATAATGGGCAATATTTAGGAAGAGAATCCA
>NW_007884778.1:0-547 GCF_000696425.1 Galeopterus variegatus
AGGTTACCTGGTCGTGTCCTCAACTAGCTCAGAGTCCAGTGGGGGACACACTCCACACAGGCGGCCGTGGCTGTGATGAGAGACATATCACAGAGACACAGGTAATGTGCCATGAGAGACTGGAGTGGGGGAGGGGAGAGCTCCCTCCTAAGGAGATCCGGGAGGGCTTTCTGGAAGAGGCTACAAAAAGCTGAACCTGGGGAAATAGTAAAGACGAGGGATGGCATTCCAGGTGGGCTAAATAACACAAGCACCGGCACTGAGGCAGGAAGAGAGGAGGCCTGTATGGGGAAAGGCAAGTGATTCAACCGGGCTGGAGGGTGTTGGGTGTGGGAAAGGAAGCAGTGCAGGTTGTAACAACAACGAACGTGAACAGTCACCATTTATGGGGCGTGATTGTCCTAGTCACTGCACATAGATGAAGTCACATAATCATCACACCAACCCATGGGGAAAGACAATGCTATTATTCCCTATCTTACAGATAAGAAAACTCAGGCACAGAAGAGTTAAGGAACTTGCTCTAGTTCACAAGAGCAGAGAGTTT
>NW_007884779.1:0-547 GCF_000696425.1 Galeopterus variegatus
AGCTAGGTTACTGGGAGCCTACTGGGGCCAGCTGTCTTCACGCACTTTTCTCACTCAGTTCTCTTCCGGTCATAAAGGTTGGGGTAATTCCCGTTTTCTAGATATATGTACCAAGAAATTTGGTAGTTTGGTAAGTTACACAACTCATAGTTGTGCTTGCTAGGAGTCAAACTCACATGTTGCTTCCCATGATAAATCGTTGCCTATTTCTCCCACTATTTAGCATGTATGGCCTCCTCACTGCGGACAGAGCTCAGAATATAAAGGTGGCTGGAAGATTCTTGTTTCTTGAGGTGCCTGACTTTCGTGACTTTCGTGTGCTAGTAGTCCTTTTTTAACAGTATGTTAAACTAGCAGAGGAGAGCGGCTGCTGAGGCGAAAGGGTTGCATACCAACTCTATTTTCAACACATATTAGCGTTCAGGGCATGATAAGGCAGCACAAGCGCCTGTTTGCCAGTCCAAGGGGACTTGAAAACATCCCGCTGCTTCTAGTGGGCTGGCTTCAAAGGTCTGTGCCAGTGAAGAAACCACCCCATTAGCATTTA
>NW_007884780.1:0-547 GCF_000696425.1 Galeopterus variegatus
TTTTTGTTGTTGTTGAGTTGTTTAAGTTTCTTGTATATTCTGGATATTAGCCTCTTGTCTAAAGTATAGTTTTCAAATACTTTCTCCCATTCTGTATGTTGTCTTTTCACTTTGCATTGTCCCTTGCTGAGCAGAAGCTTTTCAGTTTGAGGTATGTGGAGTACCCTGACGTTTATAAAGCAAATGTATTTCACAGGGCCTATTTTCCAAAGCACTGCAGTCTCAGGTTTAGCCTAACCTTTTGGAATTACATATAGAAATGTTAACCTTGCAAAAGATGGGAAACTTTCCTCAGGCTAAAGCCTTCGTAACACAGCAAAGTTGCTGGCTCAAGGACATACAAGTGACTCGATTGATATGTAAAATACTGGGGAAATTGCTGTAGGGAAAAACTGTTTGCTAAGATCAAGCTTTTGTTGGTGGATCAACTTAACCATTTGCAAATTGCATAATAGAATGTCACTTTGCTTTTTTCACTGATGTTACCAGCCTTTACTGTTAAACTATATTTAGGTATAACCCCACCTATGTTCTCTTCCTGTAACTT
>NW_007884781.1:0-547 GCF_000696425.1 Galeopterus variegatus
TTCCAATTGAATTGCCTTTGCACTTTTGTTAAAAAAAAATCAATTTGCCATATTTATGTGTATCTATTTCTTGACTCTCTATTTTGCTCCATTGACCTATGTTTCTACCCTTTTGCCAATATCACTGTTGTGAGTACTGTAGCTTTATCATCATATCTTAAAATCAGATAGTGAAAGTCCAACTTATTTTTTTCAAAATGAGTTTTGTTATTCTAGTTCTTGTGCCTTTCCATCTAAATTTTAGAATCACCTTGTCCATACCTACAAAATTCCTCCAAGGAGTTTGACTGAGATTGCATTAAATCTATAGATCAATTTGGAGAGAATTGCCAACTTGACAATATTGATTCTTCCAATTCATAAGCATAGTATGTCTCCCCATCTGTTTAAGTCTTCTTTATTTTTTTAATCATATTTTCTAGTTTTCAGCATACAATTTCTGCACATGTTTGTTTGGAGTTTTGTTTGTTCCTTTTAGATTTATACCCAAGTATTTCAATTTTTATAGCTATGGGAAATGGTGATTTCTAAATTTGATTTCCAATTA
>NW_007884782.1:0-547 GCF_000696425.1 Galeopterus variegatus
CTGTCAATTTGGTATATCACATTTATTCATTTGTGTATGTGGAACCATCCTTGCAGCCATGGGATGAATCCCACTTGACCATGGTGGACAATCTTTCTGATGTGCTACTGAATTCTGTATTGAGAATTTTTATATCCACGCTTTTCAAGAATATTGGACTGTAGTTTTCTTTTTTTTTTTTGTTGTGTCTTTGTCTGATTTTGGTATCAGGATGATGCTAGCTTCATCCCAGTTTATAAATAGAAAATCCTAAAGACCCTACCAAAAAACCGTTAGAGCTGATAAACAAATTCAGTAAAGTTGCACAATACAAAATCAATACACAAAAATCAGCAGTTTTTATATACCAACAATGATCAAACAGGAAAAGAAATCAAGAAAGCAAGCTCTTTTACAATAGTTACCAAAAAAATAAAATACTTAGAAATTAATTTAACCAAAGAAGTGAAGAACTCTACTAGGAGAGCTACAAATCATTTTTGAAAAAAATTAAAGAGGACACCAAAAGACAGAAAGACATTCCATGTTCATGGATTAGAAGAATTAA
>NW_007884783.1:0-547 GCF_000696425.1 Galeopterus variegatus
TTGTTTGTGTATGTAAGGCTACTGATTTTTGTTAGCTAATTTTAGGTCCTGCTGATTCAGTGCATTTCTTCACATTCATCAGCAGGGGTCCAGGCTGGTGGGGCAGGAGGAGGTTTAAGCAGAAATATGACTGAACAAGGGAGGGGCAGTTTGTTTCTTTGTCTTTTTAACTCTTCCGCGATGCTGCTGTGTACATTGCAGTTTCCTTCATTTGAGCGAATTATCTCTTCTCCAAGTCCAAATAATGTTTTCAAAAGGATCCCATGCTTCTGAGAAACACTTTGACATCACAGTGGCAGCCTCCTGTGACCTAATGTTTCTATGCAATGCCTTCCTTGTTTATCTCATGAGCTCTTCATAGTAGTTCTCAATAAATACTTGTTGAATGAGTGAGTGAATTTTCACAACCACCGTATAAAGTAGTAATTGTCCGGTTTTATAGATGGAGAAACTTAGAGTCATACATCCAAGGGCACATAGCTACTGAATGCAAACTCAGAGTAAAGGATGGAGGACGTGTTCTAGGCATTCCCTTGAGTCCCTGATG
>NW_007884784.1:0-547 GCF_000696425.1 Galeopterus variegatus
AAGGTGTGTGGTGGCTAATGAGTTAAGCATACAAGCTTTGGGGTCAGTCTTTCCTATATTTGAATAAGGCCTCTCTCACATAACTGTTTGTCTTTGAACAAGTTACTGATCCTCTCTAAGCTTCAATTCCCCCATTTGTATTATACAGATAGTATTACTTTATATAATTCTTTTATGAATTAAATACAAGTACTTAGACCAGTGCCTGTTAAATGGTAAGTCTCTATATTGTCATTATTTTGCTGTTAGAAACTTGGATTATTAGTTCTTAGTGCCCCCCAAAACAACTAAAGAGTAAGGTAAATTAGGAAGGTCCTGGGCAAAATGCTGAGCATAGAGTTTCAGCTTTTTGTCATAATTATTCAAGTTTTCCTCTCACCTCACAAATTTTAAAACATTTCCCTTTGTTTCCTTGGGTATCTCACAGCAGTCTTTGATCAAAAATAGATCATCTTGTTCTGATTGGACAGCTGAGCTAGGCAAGACTCCAAAAAAAAATAAATGAATTTTCTAAATTAGTTGGTAAGATGGGGCTGAAACTTGAGTG
>NW_007884785.1:0-547 GCF_000696425.1 Galeopterus variegatus
GCCCCACACGACACTTTCTGAGCCTCTAGTTGAATTCAAAGCCAGGCCCAGGGTCCTGAAGGAAGGCAGGGTGGGGGTGGTGTCCTCCCAGTGTGTCATATGGGACCACCTGGAGGCGTCCTGAGTCCATCAGGCCCTTGGCTAGAGGACTGGCAGCATCTCACAGAAAAGCAGTTCTCCCGTGAGGACGGGCGACCAAACAGCAGCAGGACCAGGCGGAGCCACCGGGAAGTGGGGGTGGGGGTCTGCAGTGAGCAGGCGTCCGGCTTCGGGCTGCAGGCTTCGGATTCATTTGTTTTCATTTTCTGTTTCGTCCTCACGACGCTCAGCCATCCACGTGCAACCCATACCCACGGCGGCCACTGGAGCCTGGAGGCTGCTACTGCCCGTGCAAGGGTCAGGTCAGCCCTTGGGACCACAGAGAGGCCCTGGGAGAGCTGGCGTGGTGGGGGAGGGCACAGAGCATCGGCCCTTCCCTAACAGACAAGGAAAGTGAAGACGGGGAAGTCAGTCCCCCAGCAGGTTACTGGGATCACTTCTTAACTGC
>NW_007884786.1:0-547 GCF_000696425.1 Galeopterus variegatus
GAGTTATGGGAATTCTATCCTAGTTATTCAGGCTTTAGAAGGATCCTGGACTCTGTTTTTTTCTTTCCAATCACAAATTCCATACATCATCAAATCCTGTTGACTCTTGCCTCAGAACAGATCCAGAATCTGACCGTGTATTCACTACCTCCATTGCTACTTTGCTGACCCAAGCCACAGGGATCTCCCACATCATGTCACTTTCCTTCTCAAGAGTCTCCAGTGATTTCTCACATCAGTTGTGAAGGCCGATAAGACCCGCTGTGGCCTGGCAGCGTGGCCTCTGATGACATCTCCACTCCTGCCTCCCTTGCTCAACTCCAGCCACACACTGGCCTCCTCGCTGTTCCGCAACATGCCAGGAAGATTCTGGTTATGTCTGTGCACATTTGATTCCTTGTGCCTGGAATTCTCTTGCCCAGATATTTACATAGTTCATTCTCTCAGGTCTTTTGTCCTAATGGAAAGTACAACCCACATACACGCTGTGTCTTCTCCCCTCTCCCAGCTTGATCTTTCTTCATTGTTCTTACTAACAGCTAACGTA
>NW_007884787.1:0-547 GCF_000696425.1 Galeopterus variegatus
ACTTCCTCTTCTCTGTCGTTTCCGACCTAACAGTGGCAAAGGGCAGACTGACTTAGATAGTTTGAGAGTACAAGTGACAAACATTGATGGCTGGCAAAACTCTCAGGTGGCAGCTGAAGAATAGAATAACAGAACTGAAAACTCAATATAAAGCTTCAACAGCAGGCTTAATCAAGCAGAAGAAAAATCAGCGAACTTGAAGACAGGTTGTTTGAAATAAACTAGTCAGAAAAGAAAAAGGAAAAAAGAATGAAAAGGAATAAAAATATCTAATTGGGTAAAGAATACACAATGGGTAAAAGATAGTCCCTTCAATAAATTACGTTGTGAACTGGATATCCACATATAAAATAACGTAATTGGACCCTGCTCGTACCCCAAAATTGCTCAAAACAAATTAATGATTTAAACATAAGACTTGAAGCCATGAAACTCCTTGGAGAAAACATAGGGGAAAAACTCCTTGATACTGGTCTTGGCAACAATTTTTTTTTTATATATAACACTGAAAGCACAGGCAACAAAAGTGAAAAGGAATAAGAGGGAT
>NW_007884788.1:0-547 GCF_000696425.1 Galeopterus variegatus
TTGAGAAGGAATCTAGAGAACAGAATTATCGAAAAGAAGACAAAGGATGACAGTGTTTGTGAGAAAGCATGTGTGTGTGTGTGTACATGCGTGTTTGATATATGAGACTACTTCAAGAAATTTGTGGAAGGATTTGTATTATCTTTCTTTTTTTTTTTTGTCTTTTTTGTGACCGGTGAGGGGATCGCAACCCTTGGCTTGGTGTTGCCTGCACCGCGCTCAGCCAGTGAGTGCACCGGTCATCCCTATATAGGATCCGAACCCACGGCGGGAGTGCCACTGCGCACCCAAGCGCCGCACTCTCCCGAGTGCGCCACGGGGCCAGCCCAGGATTTGTATTATCTTTTAATTCTATTTTTCCATGACTTTTCCAAGTGAACTATGGGCCGGCCCTTCCATGACCTTTCTGAAGTACCCTCATATATACGTGTGAGTTGAGAATGTTCACCTGTGAGATCATGAGGATACACATTTGTGTGCATGTGAGTGTGTGCATGTTTGTGCACAATTGCACACATGCCACTGTGTATATATCTCCTGATCTCTT
>NW_007884789.1:0-547 GCF_000696425.1 Galeopterus variegatus
GATGCTGTAAGCACAAACGTGCCTCCCACAATGTTTGTAGTACGTAAAAAACAGAGACAACATAAGTGTCCAGCGATGGGAAATGTACAATGTTGTATGTTCATCTGTCCATTCGCATTGCAGACGGAGGAGATCACGGAAATCTGAGAAGCAGTCTATAAAACACTGGGGGATGGCAGATGAAAGTAAGAGCAAGATCATCCTCAGGTTGAATAAAATGTGCTGCTCTCAGTGGCAGGACACCATGGAGGACAGCCTCCTACAGGAAGAGGAAGGCTGGGCTGGGCCTTCTGCCCTCCGCAGGCCCCGCCTGAGACAGAGGGCCAGGCGCCAGGAAAGGAAGGAGGGAAGTGGGGGACCCAGAAGCCGAGGACCCATGGAGAACTGCCTGATGGGCATCTGTCTCTCCATGGGACTCTCTGTGTGGCCTGTGCAGCCACAGACGCTTGCAGGGACTTGCCTGGGGCCGTATGAAGTGAGATGGCTTCCGAGGCTGGCCTCCGAGGACAAAGCCTGGGCTGGTGCCCACCACAGAGGGCTGTGCACC
>NW_007884790.1:0-547 GCF_000696425.1 Galeopterus variegatus
AGTAGATTTTTACTGGAAAGTTTTGAGTATGACATCATGACATCATTGGTAAATAAAGTGACTTGTGATTTTAATGACTCATTGTCATCTTTGTTTGGGAGATAAACTTTCTGTTTCCCATATTATATACTAAACACTACATGCAATTAAATTTGTATCATACCTATCATACCTTTTGTTCCCTTCCATAAAATAGCTCCCACCCCTTTTTTTTCAATTCGAACAAATTAGAAGGAGGGACTCCTATTTACTAACTTTTCTCTTTAGTTTGGGCCCATAACCATAACCATTTTATTTTATTTTTTGTACTTAGATGATTGAATCATCTTGAAAGATGGCAAATCTTAAGATTGTTTTTATTACTTTGTTTACATAAGGAGAAAAATCTGGCTTTCTGGTAGGTATTGAACAAATTCATTTCTAAAGTAAAAAATGAAATACTCATCTTCCTCAGCTTCATAATGGCCTCATGAAGACAAATTAGATAGCTGTTCTTAGAGCATCTCTGAAGAAAATGCTATAAAAGATAGTTTAATCATTTTTTTTT
>NW_007884791.1:0-547 GCF_000696425.1 Galeopterus variegatus
CAGTATCACAAGGTCAGAAAAAGTCATACTGACCTTTTCAGCTCTAAACTCATCTTTTTCACAATACTTTCCACTTGATAGGACCAGTGCAAGATGGGCATACCCAGAGGCTCTTAAATTTTAATCACCGCTGATGAATTATATAGTGCAGGTGCTGCTCTAAAGGCAGCTTTTGGAATAGAGACTAAACTTTCACTAGTGGTTGGAAGTGGATAAATTAATTTATCTTTTCGTCTCGGGTGAGCCCTTGGAGGAAATCATTATCATAAAACGTTGTAAATCTATAGACTTGGCAGCTTTTGCCCTGCAGAGTCTTGGGACTTGAGTAAATATGGAGATTTAGAGATTTAGTGTCTTTTCCTTTGAAGAGGTGATTTCCCTTGGTAGGGAAAGATGGACATGGCAATAGAAAGAAAAAAAATCTTGTTTTAACTTTGAACCTGAACCAGCTTTAAAATACATATATCTCTTTACCAGGCTCGTTCTCATAGCTGCAAAGCCATTTTTATTAAATTACAATATTAAACTTTAGAGCAAAGATGAGCTG
>NW_007884792.1:0-547 GCF_000696425.1 Galeopterus variegatus
GTGTCCTTGTATCTAAAGTGTGTCTCTTGTTGACAGCACACAGTTGGATGTTTTTTAATCCATTCTGCCAATCTTTGCCTTTTGATTGAAGAGCTTAATCCATTCACATTTATTATTTATTATTATTATCATTATTTTGGCAGCTGGTTAGTATGGGGATCCAACCCTTAACCCCTTGACCTTGGTGTTATAACACTGTGTTCTAACCAACTGAGCTAACTGGCCAGCCCCACATTTAAAGCAATTACTGATAAGGGGGGACTTACTTCTGTCATTTTGCTATTTGTTTTCTACATGCCTTAGAATTTTTTTGTCCCTCATTTCCTGCATTACTATCTTTTTTGTGTGTTTAATTGATTTTTTTGTAGTGAAGCATTTAAATTCCTCTCTCATTTCCTTTTACGTATATTCTTTAGCTATCTTTTTTGTGTGTGGTTACTATGGGGAATACATTTAAAAATCCTAAAGTTATAACACTAATATGAATTTATACCAGTTCAACTTCAAAAGTTAACACCAGTTAACTTTTGTTAACTTCAATAACAAA
>NW_007884793.1:0-547 GCF_000696425.1 Galeopterus variegatus
CACTATCAAGTGAAATTTCAATTTATTTTCTAGAGAACAGTTGGAAAAAAGATATTTCTGAGAAGAAGAATGTTTTCAAAGGTTATGAAAAGGAGAATGCTGACAAAAGATAACAGGACATTCTCCCAGGGAGTGCCCTACATGATAATTTAATTTCTTAAGAAACTCAGTGGAGAACATCTTTTACGCTAATTTTTGCCTGCAAATACTAGTAGGGCTGAGCTCTTCCAATAAGCAGCCAAGCATGAAACGTTATTAAAAATTTTAGAATCTGCTATTTTGTCCTATGCTTTGGCACCTTATCTTTCTATTAATTTACCAAACCTTTAACTCTACCAAGCTCTGTAGCTCATGGCCAGCTAGTACCAAAAAGTTCTATATTTCTTGCAAGTTAGAATTCCTGAATAGAAGTAGAGGATATTTTAAATATAAATCATCACAAAGAAATGATAATATTTTGTGATGATGAATATGCTAATTACCCTTATTTGTCACACATTGTATTCATGTATTGAAATACAACTGTGTGCCCCATAAATATGTACAA
>NW_007884794.1:0-547 GCF_000696425.1 Galeopterus variegatus
GGACAATACAGCAAGTACAGGCTTTACAAGTGGCAGATTCCACTAAGCCATTTGAGTTAGACGTATATATAACCCAGGAGGGGTTAGGATGGGGTTTCTAGCAGAGACAAGACTGATTCCACACACCTGTAGGATTCTGGTCTCAGCTCTGGAAGGGTGCTGAAGTGCATTATACCCTAATAGAAAAGCAGTTAGCAGCTGTGTGTTATGCCTTGATAGCCACTGAAGCTATCACAGGAACTGCCAAAGTCCTAGTAAGGACGACATATCCCATACTAGGTTGGCTGCTCACGTTTTGGGCAACCGACCCTACAACAGGTTGGCTGCGCACAAGGGCAACCAACCCTAAAATGGGTGTAGTAGCTCCGACTCCTACTTCATCTAAATAGGGGAGCTTATATAGAACAAAGGAGCACTGTGTCAATGAGTCCTCTGTCCAAAGAGTTGCAAACTGTGCAAGACCCAGTAGAGGTCATGAAGGAAACTTTGGCACAACCATTACCCATGGAGGTGGAGGCTGCACTTTTCCATGAGGGAAAAGGACCTA
>NW_007884795.1:0-547 GCF_000696425.1 Galeopterus variegatus
TTAAATTCTTAATTTTGAACAAGGAGTTACTTTTTAAACAAGGAGTCCCACATTTTTATTTTGCACTGAGCTCCACGAATTATATAGCTGGTCCTGCTTGGCAGTAATTTATATGAAAGAAATTTCACAGAATCCCAGTATGTAAAAGAAGGTGGCAGTCACATTTGGGTTTTGGTTAATGTTCTGCAAAGGTGCTATGGCTCCTTTCATTTAAAAAAAAAGACATGCAGTAAAGTCCTTGAAAATATGAGTAGTTCATAACTCAGTGGGAAATAAATATATGGTGAAGGGGACCATGTTTTAAAACCTGATTTATAAGATGAGATAGAGGGAGAAAGTGGTAAAAGAATAAGAAATAGAAGTTCTAATGCAACGCATCATTTTAACTTTTTAAAGTTATTCTACTGTTTCATATGAAGATATTGTGGTTATGCCAAAATAATGAGAAACCTTCAGATGGAAATTTCTAAAATCTGTATTTTTTACGTAGATGAAATATATTGGAATTTGACCATGCATTCTTTTCCTGTGTCTTTATCCAGATATT
>NW_007884796.1:0-547 GCF_000696425.1 Galeopterus variegatus
GCTAGCTGTAGATTTTTTTATAGGCGTTATTTATTAATTTTAGGAAGTTTGCCTTTATTTCAAGTTTTAGGATAGTTTTATCTTAAATACATTGATTCTATGTGTTTCATGACCCAAAATATATTCTTTCTGGACTATATATTATGTGCACTTGAGAAGAGTAGGTATTCTGTTGCTGTTGGTGGAGTGCTCTATAACTGCCAAGTAGGTCAAGTTGGTTGATAGTGGTATTGATATCTTCAATATTCTTACTAATTTTCTTTCTATTGGTTTTGTCAGTTACTGAGAGGGGAGAGTTGAAGAATCTTACTAGAATTTAGATTTGTCTGTTTCTCATTTGGTTCTATTAGTATCTCCTTCATATATTTTGAAGTTATGTTTTAAGTTTATACACAATCCAGATTGTTACATCAGTTTGAATGTTATGTAATATATTTCTTTCTGTCTGGTAGTATTCCTTGTAACAAAATTTACTTTTTCTGATATTAATATAGCCATGCAAGTCTTCTCTTAGTGTGTTTATGGTATTTTTTTCCTAACATTTTAC
>NW_007884797.1:0-547 GCF_000696425.1 Galeopterus variegatus
CGGCGGGAGCGCCGCTGCACTCCCAAGCGGCGCACTGTAGCAGTGCGCCACCGGCCGGCCCCAAGAATTTTTAAAAATCATTTATCGTGGAAATTTCTAAACATATATGAAAGTATGCATAATAATACAATGAAGCCCCATGTACCCGACTCCCACCTTCAACAATTTCCAACTTATGGCCCTGTCTACTGCCTCGCTTCAGTATTACTTTGAAGCAAATCCCAGGCACCATAGCATTTCATCAGTAAGTATTTCAGTATGTATAAGAGATTTTTTTTTTTTGGCTTTTTCGTGACCGGTAAGGGGATCGCAACCCTTGGTGTGGTGTCGTCCACACCGCACTCAGCCAGTGAGCGCACCGGCCATTCCTATATAGGATCCGAACCCGTAGCGGGAGCGTCGCTGTGCTTCCAGCGCCGCACTCTCCCGAGTGCGCCATGGGCTCGGCCCTCTAAGAGATTTTTCTAATCAAACTTTTTATCTGGAGAAAAAAGTTTAAACCTACAGAAAAGTTGCAAGAGTATTACAGTGAACTCCCATTCACTTA
>NW_007884798.1:0-547 GCF_000696425.1 Galeopterus variegatus
AAAGAGGGTAGGTGAGCTAACTGCACACAGAGGTGGGACTAAATTGTTCATCTTTGTACACCGAATCTAAACTTATTTCCAATTCATTATAGGGCTTAGCTTTTGCTTTTGTGGGAGCATAGAATATAACTGCAGCATCTTGTTTCTATTCTACGTGTTTTTGTTGTTGTTTTGTTTTTATCATTTCCTCTTCCATTCCTGAACCAATTAGTGATCACTGTCAATTACTGGCCAAATTAACTCATTGTCTAAAGTTTGGTATTGATTTGTAGGTACTTAACTGAGAGTTGCTTTTTTGAGGTGAATAGAAGACCCAGTAAAGATTGATAAAGGGATAGAGATACCTCCTTGTTAGAAAATAAAGATGGAGACACTTGGCATTGGGTTCACAGATCCCTGAAAAGGTCTATATACATATGGGGAAACAATAACTCACTTGAAATTATTTGGAAATTTGGGTATCCAACTTAAAAAGATATTCTAGTCGACTTCAGCAGAGGCTTTGATAATGCCAGTTGTGAAAATTTATAAAAAACAAAAAGCTAGG
>NW_007884799.1:0-547 GCF_000696425.1 Galeopterus variegatus
AAAAAAAAAATACTATAAACATCTGTGCTTCTGTCTCTGTCTCTCTTTCTACAAAATTTGAGAACACTTTCCCAGCAAGTAATATAGTGAATCAATTGGATCTACAGAAAAATAATCTGTAGCTTGAAAATGGTAAAAATCAAGACTCAAACCCAGTCCAAAATTTCTTTTAGTTGATCTGACATACAGTGGTAGTGAGAAATCATTGGATACAAATTCTATGGTAAAAGAATACTTTTAAAATAGTCTGTCTTATAGTAATGAATATAGTCATGGAACCCTCTATTCTTGGAAGATGGTAAATCAGCGGTATCTGTGTGTCAGAAGTTGTGGTTACAATAGCTATTTATATCCTTTATTTGAAAAGGGGTGCTCCAGAGGCATTTAAGGACACACTGAACATTGTCAGTGACATCTTACTCTGCACTTACATGTGGGTCAGGTCAGGTGTGTGACCAAGGGCAATAAGGTATACTAAAATTCTCGTAGGTTTTAGGTTTTCCAGCCACTCACCTTTGATAACCTTAACCCTGACTGATCCTGTAGG
>NW_007884800.1:0-547 GCF_000696425.1 Galeopterus variegatus
GTGATAGTAACATATGAAAACTTTATGAAAAGACCCTGGATGACATCTGAGTAGAATTACCTGCAAAATTAATCTTTCCATACACCAGTCATCCTAGTTAGTTGCACCTAAACCTGCATCTTGTTGTCACTTTAGAATTTTTTTAAATGTTATTGTTTGCTGACATAAAATGGAAATAACTTTTCTGAGAGTTAGATTTTTCAAATATGTGCATATATATAAATAATATTTATAGGAAACAAATATTTATGATTTTTGTTACATTTAATATAATATTCAATGGTAAGTTAAAACTATAAAAACTGGTACTTTAAAAAACATTCTCATCTTTCTAAAAACTAATATGTGAGGAAAATACACTGAAGCATGTCTTCCTCATTGCCACAGATGGAACTGTGTTCGCCCCAGTGTGTCCTAACCCCCAGTGTGACTGTATTTACGGATGGAGCTTTTAAGAGGTAATTAAGGTTAAATGAAGTCATAAGGGTAGAGTCCAAATCTGATGGATTGGTGACCTTGGAAGAAGAGGAAGAAAGATCTCTCCCTC
>NW_007884801.1:0-547 GCF_000696425.1 Galeopterus variegatus
GACCAGTGGGTTTAGGTCTTGCTAACAGGATTTCATCTTTTTTAACTTGGCTGTTCCAAGATAAATGCAGAGGACATAGCTGTTTGGTTTGAACTCTTTAAAGCTGCAGAATTTGGCATCACAAATCCACTTATCATTCTAGCCGGGAGAATCTGCTGTCAGCACAGACAAAAGGAACTTGGGATGTGACCCACACACATCTGTGTGCATCCGGCAGAGGCAGCCTGGCTTTTACACTGCCTTTAAAGATATAATTGTAACCTAGTTTCTTAGAAACCTACTAGCATAGATTTCAAGCTTCTGAATTCAAGTGGGTCCTCTAATGCCTGGTGTTCCTGAGTCAGGTGGAAAGATGGCGTGGACCCAGAGTCATGATCCGTCCCAGGCATACAAAGCCAGCCACTCCAGCCTCCCCCAGGATCAATTTCAAATTCAGATTCAACAAACTTTTATTTATTGGGTACCTGCTATGTTAGAAAAATATATAAATTAGTGAGGGAGTTCCCTTGCTTACAGCCTAGTAGGGGGGAGACACTGCGTGGATAAT
>NW_007884802.1:0-547 GCF_000696425.1 Galeopterus variegatus
ATCTTTCTCTTTTCTTTTTTTTCAAAGACAAGAGTATTTTCTTGACACTGATTTTGGGAAATTTTTTTCTTTGTTTTTGGCATAGCATAGCCAAGGGACACATTTATGAGAACTTTGAATTGCTAACTCTCTTTAGTAACCTTTTAGCAGTGCTTGCAGCAATGTTTTCAATTATAAATGGAGTTATTCAATGGAAATTAGATACATATGTATTTTAGGTACATATGTATTTTAAAATGTCAAATTTAGGTACATATGTATCATGTAGGTGCATATGTATTTTAAAATGTCAAATTTAGGTACATATGTATCATGTAGGTGCATATGTATTTTAAAATGTCAAATTTAGTATGAGTACATTTGAGAAAATCTGGGAAATGGAAAAAAATAAAATAAATTATTCCAATCCCACTCCAAATGCTGCTGGTACTTATTTTATTATCTATCTTTTACCTTTTTTCCAATATATCTGATTATCTATTGGCTTGCCTGCCCCTTACCTATCTATTCTCTGTAGTTTATCTATATTACATTGCATTCATAGCAT
>NW_007884803.1:0-547 GCF_000696425.1 Galeopterus variegatus
TTTTTTCATATGTGACCCTCCATTAGTCCTGGCACCATTTATTGAAAAGACTATTCTTTTACTCATTGAATTGTTTTGCATCCTTGTTGAAAATCAGTTTAGCGTGGATGTATGCTTATCCTGCACTGTCATGATTAGGATTGCTTTAGAGTTAGCTGTGAAAAAGAAAGTGTGAGTCCTCCAACTTTGCTCTTTTTCAAGATTTTTTACCTATTCTATGTCCCTTGTGTTTCCACATGTAGTTTAGAATCAGTTTGTCAACTTCTTCCAAAAAGGCAATGGAATTTTTATAAGGATTGTGTTGAGTCTATACATTGATTTATGGAGCATTTCCATCTTAACAATTCTTAGTTTCCTTATCTATTAACATAAAATGTCCTTCTACTTATTTACATCTTCTTCACTTTTTTTCAGTAGTATGTTGTAGTTTTTAGTACATAAATATTTTTCTTAAATTTACTTAGAAGTGTTTTCTTCTTTTTGATCCTATTATAAATAGAACTGTTTTCTTTCACTCCTAATTTTAGTAATTTGAGTTTTCTGTCTT
>NW_007884804.1:0-547 GCF_000696425.1 Galeopterus variegatus
GGAAAAAAAAAAAAAAAAAAAAAAAACTTTAAAAAGGACAAAAGAATTTTTTAAAATGAAGAAAATCTAAGAGAGCTAGCAGACAACCTAAGCACACAAACATCAGAATCATGGGTGTTCAAGAAGGGGAGGAGAAAGGAAACAACATTGAAAAACTAATCAACTAAATAATAATGGAAACCTTCCCAGGTATAAGTAGAGACATGGACCTTCAGATTCTCAACAGAAACTCTACAAGCCAGAAGAAAATGAGATGATATTTTCAAAATTCTAAAACAGACAAACAAAAAACTGTCAACCATGACTACTATACCCAGCAAGGCTAACCTTCAGAAATGAGAGAGAAATAGTGTGTTTTCCAGACAAACAAAAGCTGCAGGAGTTCACCACCACGTGATCAGTCCTGCAAGAAAAGGTCAAGGGAACCCTGCAGGTGGAATCTGAAAAATGATGATCCCTATTACAAATATAGAAGAAAGAACAAACCCACTGGTGGAACAAAAATGTAAATGAGAAAGAAAAAGAAACTAAATATTACCATCTCAAA
>NW_007884805.1:0-547 GCF_000696425.1 Galeopterus variegatus
CATATGATCATCTCAACAGGTATAGAAAAATGCTGATAAAATATAACTAATAGTCATGATAAAAATTCACAGCCAACTAGGTATAGATGCAAATTGTCTTAACTTGACAGAGGTCATCTGCAAAAATGATTTTTATCAAGCACGACACTAAATGATGAAATGCTGACCCACTTACTGAAAGAGATAAGGATATTTGCTATTATCAGCCCAGTGAACATTGTACTGGAATTTCTATTCAGTGCAGTGAGATGAGAAAAGTAAATACAAGACATAAAGATAGAAAACAGAGGAACAAAACCATCGTTATTTGTAGATGCTATGGTTCTATGAGGATTCTTTAAAAAGTTCACAGAAAGATTTGTATTATCTTTTAATTCTATTTTTCCATGAACTTTTGTAGTATCCTTGTATTTATAGAAAAATTAAAAACCTCTTTATATAAATTATTAGAATTAATAAGAAAACTTAGCAAGAATGCTGGTTAAAAATATCAACAATTAAAAATAAAGTACCTAGGGCCGGCCTGGTGGCGCACTTGGTAGAGTGC
>NW_007884806.1:0-547 GCF_000696425.1 Galeopterus variegatus
TTTTTTTTTTTCCTTTTTGTCTTTTTTTGTGACCAGTAACGGGATCGCAACCCCTGGTGTCGCGCCCACACCGCGCTCAACCAGTGAGCAGACCAGTCTCTATATGGGATCCAAACCCTCGGCGGGAGCGCCGCCGCACTCTCAAGCGCCGCACTCTACCAAGAGCACCACCGGGCCGGCCCTATATTATTTCTTTTTTATAAAAATAAGCTGTATATAAATAAAACTATTTATCTGATAACTTCACTTTTGAAGAAATTAAATTAAAACTAAAATCTTGTTGGTTCTACAGCACTTTATTACACAGACAGTGGTTTTCTAACTCTTTTGAAGGGCTTGCCTACAGAGAAATTCCTTGAAATAAAGTATGATGCTGGTCAATATAGAATTTATCTATTCTTCATTGTCTCCAGGGAACCCCAAAGTTACTTAGACAGAAGCTACTAACACAGCAAAGAATGTTCCTTGTTTTCGCAAAGTCTGAAAAACATTAGGTTTCAACGAATTGGTCAGGTTGTCCCAAGCTGGCAAAAGAAAAACACTTTTT
>NW_007884807.1:0-547 GCF_000696425.1 Galeopterus variegatus
CTAAGCACATGTCCAATATTTCTTAATTTGTTTTCCTCAAATCACTAGAGCATAGTTTACAGTAAGTCCTGAAATAACTAATTCGTGTCCTCGTTGTTGAGATCTACGGCAGTTTCCAAAAATATCCATTTGAAATCCTGATTATCTCATTTAGTTTTCACAAGAATGTTTTGATATAGTTCTAATATCCGTTACACTGATACGGAAACTTTGAAATTGGTTTTGGCAACCAGAAACCCTCAAGAACAATTGAAGTCATGGGTGATTCTAATCAAAACTTGAGTTCTACAACTCACACTTGTCCATCTTTTCTTTAAAACAGTAAAATAAGACGAAGAAGTAAAGCTAATTTAGAAGAGTGTTCACTGTCTTTGCCTGTGCCTTATATATAAAAATTTATCTGAGATCAGGTAAACAGCCAAGTAGCTTCAGACTGTCGTTCTTTCCTTATATTCCATTTAAGATATCTCCTTTCCAACCAATGCACCATAAAATATAACTGGATGTAACCATAGCCCAAAGTGCTACCTTGCTTCTTTTGAATTCA
>NW_007884808.1:0-547 GCF_000696425.1 Galeopterus variegatus
CAGAGGGAGAGAAGAAATCTAGGGTGTTTAGAGGGGGGAGGGGGAGAGGAAGAGGGGATGGGGAGGGATTGGACAAGGGTCATAAAGAATAATTACGATTCGTAACAATATATACGCTAGTAATATTGATTTGATCAACATATCTCAATGTTGAACCCCCAAAATATGTACAATCAATTTTGATTCAATAAAAATTAAAAAAATAAAACAGGGCCGGCCCGGTGGCACACTCGGTAGAGGGTAGTGCTTGGGAGCGCGGTGGAGCTCCCACCGAGGGTTCGGATCCCATGTGGAGACCGGTTCCCGCTCACTGGTTGAGCGCGGTGCGGGCGCGACACCGAGGGTTGCGATCCCGTTACTGGTCACGAAAAAAGACAAAAAGGAAAAAATAAATAAATAAATAAAACATACATAAAAACAGCCTGTCAAAATTAGAACTCCTGGGCTGGCTGGTTAGCTCAGTTGGTTAGAGCATGGTGTTTTGGATCTCTGTTCCAGGCAGCCACCAAAAAAAAAAAAAAAAAAAAAGAAAAAAATTAGAGCTTAA
>NW_007884809.1:0-547 GCF_000696425.1 Galeopterus variegatus
GATAGAGGCATCTTGCAGGAGGTACAGTGGGGAATACTGGAGGCAACAGGCAAGTGGAGGGAAAGGGTAAGTCACGATACTGAGAATGAAGGAAAAGTCCTTGTACTGAATGGGAAGAACAGCAACCTACTCCCCACCCCGTTTCCAACCTCCAGAATACTAGCACGCTCGGATGGAGATTAGAGGATTTTTTATTGGAAAAACTTAATGGCCATAGACAGTGGCTCCTCCACAGAATGTCATCTCTACAGTGAAAACCACCAGTTAATAAGCCCTGCTCATGCAGGGCAATGATTTCAGCTCGCATTACCTTGCCTCATTTTTAAGTAGGAACTGACAGCAAAAGATAAACAGATGTCAAAGAAAAGCATCCAACTTAAAAGACAGAGAGACAGAGATGACCAAACAAACAGAAAAATAATATAGATGAATTTGAGACATGCAAGAAGCAGAACAAAGTCTTCCTAAAATCTAAAACATTCTAATAGACATTCAAAAGGATACTGTGCCCATTGAAAAAAATACAGACTGGTATTTGAAAAAAAAA
>NW_007884810.1:0-547 GCF_000696425.1 Galeopterus variegatus
ATATTGTATATACTCCTGCCTCCCAAGAACCAATTTTTCCCCTTTTGGAGGTTATATCACCACCACTGAGAATGCATGCCTTAAAGAGAGCCTGCTGGTATAGGGCTCAAGATATAAAGCAAACATTTTTTTGATCTCTTAAGAGGTTTGCGGGAGGTTTCTTAGTTTGTTCCTTAGTAGAAACGTACCTGACTTTCTAGAGGTCATGTATATGACATCCTCAACTATCTGGAACTTAACTATAACCAACAGATTAAGCAAAAAGCAATCAAAATAGATGTCTCAAAGCCTGTGCCTTAGCACTGATATTCTTCACTCATTGGGGAGTCGCTAGGATGACACTTTGATCCTGTTTATTCTTTTCTTAGGCATAACTCTAATGTCTTTGGTTGTTTTTCTTTCTGACTCAGAGCATTTTAGAAGCCACAAATTCTAAGGCATTAAGGTGTTTGGGCTGGCATAGGCAGGTACACAGATGTCAGTAAGAATACCTGACAGTGAAAGAAGAGGGGAAAACTAGAAAGCATAGGAGTTTGAGGCCATTTAG
>NW_007884811.1:0-347 GCF_000696425.1 Galeopterus variegatus
CTGGTGAGTTATTGTCTGACATCAGTACCTCTCCAGGGGCTCAGATACTGGCTTTTCCTTACATAGATGCTCATGTGGACTCTTTGGAGAATACCCATTTCAGAAAGAGACACCTGTGTGGTGCGGCTGACTGCTCAATCCACTCTTGACTTTTGCTCCAAAAAGCAGCACTGTGGAATCTTGCTCATGGAGAAATGGGCCATTGCCTGCCTTTTAGGTGGAAGTGCAGTCCCTGCCACAGACTTCTGTCCCTGCTCTGCTATCAGGGTGGCTCATGCAGCTGCCCCTCCTGGTTAGGCCTTTACAAGAAGCAGGCACACCCATCCAATTCCCTAAGACCTCTCTGA
>NW_007884811.1:5766-6313 GCF_000696425.1 Galeopterus variegatus
CTACATTGATGGAAATGAAGGGAGAAAGAGACAGTTCTACAAAATTAGTTGGAGACATCAATATCCCACTTTCAATATTGGACAGAACATCTCGACAGAATTTTAATAAGGAAATAGAGGACTTGAATAACACTATAAACTAAGTAGACTTAAAAGACATATATAGAACACTGTCCAACAACAGCAGAATACACATTCTTCTCAATTGCACATAGAACATTCTCCAGGATAGACCATAAGTTAGGCCATAAAGCAAGTCTCAGCAAATTTAAAAATAATGAAATTATATAAATTATTTTTTCCAAGCCCAATGGAATGAAACTAGAAAGCAATAACAAAAGCAAAACTTGAAAATTCACAAATATTTGGAAATTAAATGCACTATTAAACAACTAGTGGGTCAAAGAAGAAATCATAGGGAAATTAAAAAGTACTTTGAAATGAATAAAAATAAAATACAACATACTAAAGTTTGTGGGATGCAGCAAAAGCAGTGGTCAGAGAGAAAGTTATCACTGTAAATGTGTACTTTAAAAAAGAGAAAAAT
>NW_007884812.1:0-547 GCF_000696425.1 Galeopterus variegatus
AAGGCCATAAAAGTGCTTGGGATGCCTCACAGAAAGTGCTTCTTAAACTCTACAAGATCAGCCAAAAAAATAAACGGTGAAGCCTGTCAGGCACTGACAGCTCTGTCTCTATGCAAAAGAAGGTGCTGGATACTTGTGTCTTCACCAGATCCTTCCAAATGTCATTCCATAGTCAATAGACCATTTATCTGTTGGGTGGCATGCATTCTGGACTGGTGTTCTCTGAGGAATTCCACTAGGAATTCCATTCCACTAGGCTTGCAGCATGACCAAGGTTTGTTATGAAGTGAAAAGCCTCAACATGGTTGTTGAAGGCAACCATATACGCACTGATTTGGTTGTGCATCTCCAGAAGCCTGGAAAAAACCCAGTTGCTATATTGTAAAATAAATTTCTGCATGGTTGAGTGAATAAATTTTTAATAACCTCAGGTAACATTTATGGAGCACTTGTTATGAGCTAGGCATGGCGTTGAGACTTATCTAGATTATTTCAGTAAATCCTCAAAACAACCCTAACAAGTTGGTACCTTTATTATCTCCATTGA
>NW_007884813.1:0-547 GCF_000696425.1 Galeopterus variegatus
TCTGTCCTTAATTTCAATTGCTTGTCCTTAAGCAATTTAACTATATCTGCAATATGTTCATTTGCAAAATAAGACTAATATTTATGAAAATATGACAAAGTAATAATTTCTACTTACAAAGTATTCTCACATTCACAGGTGAACAGTAAATTTATAATAATTATTGTTTGATGACAGGCTTGCAAGATTTAGACAAGACTTACTTCAAAAATGATTAAATACCTGCTTACACTGTTAACTACAAATGTTAAGCCTTCTCAAATAGAATTACTCAAAGTGACAGCAAAACCACATTCTACCAGAGCCCAATGTAAAGAAAAGGTTACTCACACACAGACCCCCATTCCCAAAATCATTTATTAAATGATTTCACTGCTGAGTTATTAACAAATTAAGTGATTTGCTGGACTCAATTTAATAACATCTGGCTGATTCAATTAAGAAGTCATAAGCCCCATTAAAGGAGTGTTTCTGCCATATTATAATTCCTATTATAATGTACATAAAAGCCTAATACAATAGAATAATAGGTAGTTACAGAAGTGGC
>NW_007884814.1:0-547 GCF_000696425.1 Galeopterus variegatus
ATTAAGACTGAAGGATAGCTGGGAGCTGCTAAGCAAAAAGTGGATGAAACAGCTTTTCAGTAGAAGAATTAGCAGTTTTTAAAATCTTGGATTTTTGAGGCATAAAAGTACCCATGAGTCTTAAACAGGAAATAGGAAAAAAGAAATCAAAATTATCAGGAGAAAGCAAATAACCAGAATATCTCTAAAGGGAAGCTATATCTACAGAAGTAGGTCAGAACATTATTGCCCTTGACCAAAGGTCACTGCAAATATATTAAAAAGTTGTAGAAAAAATTTTAAAAGTTTAAACAGTTAAGCTGAGATTGGCATGCTGTGGCAGAGACAACCAGGCAGGAAGTTTGAAGGAATACTTTTACCTCAAACGTTTTTCCTCTGATATAGTGATAATATGAGGTCACAAGAATCAGAATATTCTTAAAAAGAAAAAAAGAAATTCAAAAGCCTAATATCTTCAAGGGAATAGGATGAACATTTCAGTGTGACTACAGGAAGAAATATATTTTATTTCTATTTTTGATGTTTTCAGTTCTGGAGGCATAACTGA
>NW_007884815.1:0-547 GCF_000696425.1 Galeopterus variegatus
GTTTAACACTGCCCTTTTAAAATTTGAAGAATGAAAATATAGTTTAAGTAATTGATGCTAAGGTATTCTTTCAGACAACATTTAGTTAAAAGGTTTAATTGCTACTGAATTGCTCTAGCTGGTTTTATGTGGAGATGTGGAAAAATTCTGTGACATCTGCCACTATCTTCCCAGAATCCCCAACAGGTTTTTTTTTTTTTTTAATTTGATCAAGTGACACTACTATCCAACCATATTTGAGAACCAAAATTGTTTGGTTTTTTGTTTACAAAAATTACTCCAAGATATAGCTCTCAACTCTTGGAATCAGCTTTGTATCTGGACTTTCCTCTTGGTTTAGATGCCCAATCTCACCGAGATGTAACATGAAGTGTGTGAAATTCAATATACTTTATCAGAAATACTTTATCAGCAATAAAGTAGATTCTACAAACCTCCTTGCAGTGCTTTTCCAAATTTACCTGCTAAGAATTTGATGTGTACTTGGTATACTTCCTGTGGTTAGTGATTGTCCTCTTACTGTCAGTTTTCTTCCTGTTGTTTTGTA
>NW_007884816.1:0-547 GCF_000696425.1 Galeopterus variegatus
ATGCTGTCTCCTCTGCCAAGCTCTGGAAAACTTGTCTTATCAGAACAATAGAGAAAGCTTCACACTAGAGCCAAGATCAAAGAAAGCAAGTGTCACTCAAGACCCATTCATGTATCCTGGTTTTCCCACCTGCTGATACAACATGAACTTCAAAAGAAATCCATGCTCTACCCAGTGGGTAGTCTCAATGAATGAACAGAACATGAGTCTGAAGGTGTCACTAATAGTGACAGAAGGTTCTGCTCTGAACTTAAAATAAGAAGAGCAAATATGCAGCTTCTTTTTTGAGTTAACTTAAATTTAATAAACATTCGCTCAGTCCATGCTGCCTGGGTGCCACAGTACAGATGGTCAAGTAGCTTTAACTTTAAAGAGAGAAGCACATTACAGTGAAAACAGGACCTCTTCCATCTTGCATCTGACAATCCCTTTCTTAATGCTTTTATAATCATTATTTTGTTTGAGATGCAAAGCCCTGAGAAGATAGAAAGAACAGCTTGACCTGTGGGGAAACTGAGGAAAGAAAGTGAATCACCACTTGACATGT
>NW_007884817.1:0-547 GCF_000696425.1 Galeopterus variegatus
ATGGAACTTAAAAAATTTTGATTTGGAGTGTTTTTGATTTGACTGTGTTGGGGAAAGGCTCCGAGTTGGAGTAGGGTGGATGGTTTGGGGAACATTTCCAGGAAAGGACCCTAAAAAGAGAAAAAATATGGGGACAGCAGATTCTAGAAATGTTGACATTTCTGAGATGAATTTCATAAATTTGACATAGACTCATACTGGTTGTCCTACTACTACCAATCACGTACTTGCGTACTGTGCTAAGCCCATTACAGTCAGTGGAGTAAGTGCTGTGATGAGTGTCTAAGAGAGGTTGGGTGACTTAGTTGAGTCACACCACTAGTAGACAGTAAAGCCAGGACCTACATCTAGGCCATCTTACTCCGGAACCCCTATCAACCTGATCTTAATCCTATATAGTGACATATATTTGAATATAACATCACATATTACGAAAATTCTCAATTTAATTTAAAATCATACCTTATTTATTTATTTGGTGGCTGTCCGGTGCAGGGATCCATACCCTTGACACTGGTGTTATCAGCACCATGCTCTAACCAAGTGA
>NW_007884818.1:0-547 GCF_000696425.1 Galeopterus variegatus
TATCTTCCTTAGAGAAATGCCTACTTAGCTCTCTTGCCCATTTTTTAATTGGGTTGCTTGTAAAGTTGTTTGAATTCCTTTTATATTCTGGATATTAATCCTTTGTCAGATGTATATTTTGCAAATATTTTCTCCCACTCTGTTGGTTGTCTTTTAACTCTGTTAATTGTTTCTTTTGCTGTGCAGAAGTCTTTAGTTTGATATAATCTCATTTGTTTATTTTTCCTTTGGTAGCCCGTGCTTTAGGGGTCATATTCATGAAGTCTGTGTCCAGTCCTACTTCCTGAAGTGTTTCTCCTATGTTTTCTTTAAGAAGTTTTGTTGTTTCAGGGTGTATATTTAATTCTTTGATCCATTTTGAGTTGACTTTAGTGTATGGTGAAAGGTATGGGTCTAGTTTCATTCTCCTGCATATAGATATTCAGTTCTCCCAGCACCATTTGCTAAAGAGGCAGCCTCTTCCCCAGTGTATAGGCTTGGTGCCTTTGTCAAAGATCAGATGACTGTAGATGTGTGGGTTGATTTCTGGATTCTCTATTCTATTCCA
>NW_007884819.1:0-547 GCF_000696425.1 Galeopterus variegatus
GCCCTGGACCTCTTTCTTTAAACTGATTTCTCTTGTTGTACTTCTTATTTTGTTAATTTGTTATTTTCCTGTGTCAGTAAGTTGTCTATCTGTGTTTTCTTGTACCTTGGTGAGCTTCTTTTTCTTTTCTTTTTTTTTTTAAAGTTATTTTGAATTCTTTATCAGGCAATTTATATATCTCCATTTCTTTGAGATTGGTTACTGGAAAATTGTTTTGTCCTTTTGTTGGTTTCATGTTTCTTTTTGTTTGTTTGTTTTTGTTCTGTTTTTTAGCTGATGACTGTGCATTTGAAAGAGGAGACACATCTTCCAGTCTTTTGAACTAGTTTTGATTGGAAAAAGATTTCACCTGTGGGTATCTATAGGGCATTGGCTCCATTGGGTGACATGGTCTTCATGCAACTCTAGCAGCTCAGGTCTATGTTGATGAAGAATTCAGTAATCCTCCACCGCCAAGGCTGTGAGTGTCTGAGGCAGTGGTTGCTGCTAGGCCTCTTGGGGTTCTTGGTGGTAAGGGCTGCTGGAGACCTTCAGTTCTCTTTTTCCC
>NW_007884820.1:0-547 GCF_000696425.1 Galeopterus variegatus
ATAATAGATATTGTATTTCAGTGTCATTTTAATTTGTATCTCTCCTGTTATAAAGAAATTTTAGTATTTTTTCATATGTTTGAAGTTTATTTTCATATTTTTTTCCAAACTGTGTGTCTTCTGTCCACTTTTCCAATTTTTAAAATTTTGTGGGTACTAGAGATATTAACGTCATATTCTTCTTTAAGTGGGCAATACTGCAAAGACTATTGTAGGTGGCAGAACATGTGCAGTAAAGACAAAGGGGATATCGCACAGCAAACATTCTGGAGTGTTAGGCTACAGCTGTGATTCCCAAATGTAGGATTTGCCCCAAGATGTATAAATAATGGTTTTGCATAATATGTAGATATAATAACTAAAGTACTTTGACACTTCCAGTTAATTATCCTTCTATTATTTCAAAAAGAATCAGTTTGGTAGTATTTGATAATCTGTTGATTTTGGGGAAAAAAAAAGAAGCTTTATCTCAGAACCATATGCAGGAAAGAGCATCTACCTGTAATTTAATAATGTGATGTTTTGTCTTTCTCTTTCTCTTACCTTC
>NW_007884821.1:0-547 GCF_000696425.1 Galeopterus variegatus
AAACAGCACTGTAGACCAAATGAACTTGAAAGATATATACAGAACATTTCATCCAACAACTGTAGAGTATACATTCTTCTCATCAGCACATGGATCATTCTCCAGGATAGACCATATGTTAAGCCACAAATTAAGTCTCAACAATTTAAAATATATTGAAATCATACAAAGTATATTTTCAGATCACAATGGAATAAAATTAGAATATAACAACAAACAAAACTTGATAACTATACAAATACATGGAAATTAAACTTGATGCTACTAAATGACTAATGGGTCGAAGAAGAAATAAAGCAGGAAATCAAAAAGTTCCTTGAAACAAATGAAAATAGTAGCTTGCCAAAACCTACCAAAACCTATGGGATACACCAAAGCAGTACTAAGAGGAAAGTTTATTGCAATAAATTCATATATCAAAGGAATAGAAAGTCTTCAAATAAACAACCTAATGTCACACCTCAAAGACTAGAAAATCAAAAACGTTCCAATCCAAAAATTAGTAGAGGGAAAGAAATAAATAAGGTCAGAGCAGAACTAAATGAAA
>NW_007884822.1:0-547 GCF_000696425.1 Galeopterus variegatus
TGAAACAGCCAGAATTAAAGTGATAGTTATTCAACTATATTTTTAACAAAGAAATTAGTACATGTTTACTAAACAGTGTGTATCATGTTATTTTCCTGAAAAAGTATATATATAATTATCTAGATATATTATAAAAGATTATAGAAAGCTGTGTTATGGTTACCGTGTTTAGTTTAACCAACTTGACACTTACTTAGTCTGTAAGGGGCCTGGCACATTATAGATACTCAAACTTTTTGTAAGTTGGTTGAAGTCAGCTTAGCAGAGAAACATATCGGTTCATAACTGATTCTTCCTATATTATACATTTTTTTTAGTGAAAGATTGCTTGGCTTCATTATCCATTTTTTTTAGTGAAAGATTGCTTGGCTTCTCTTCAATTCTTGCATGTAACTAACTTCAACTAAAACCTGGTTTTGTGAGGACCCCTTTGCTGGCTTCTCTCATCCCTCTCCAACTCCTAAAACCTTCTCATTGTGTTTTCTTGAATTCTTAAGTCATCGACACCATTCCCTACACAGTCAACCTTTTTGCTTGTTTCTTTCCT
>NW_007884823.1:0-547 GCF_000696425.1 Galeopterus variegatus
GCACACGAAAATGCTGCTGGGGGATCCTGAGATCCAAAGGCGGCACTGGTCCAGCCATTTTTGTATGATAGTTTGACATAATGTATTATCATTTAAAATGCTCATTTCTGGCATCCTATAAATTGTATCCCTCAAAAAATGTCAAAGTCATCAGGAACAGGAAAATTCTGAGAAACTGTCATAGCCGAGAGGAGCCTAAAGAAACACGATGACTGGATGAAATGTGGGATCCTGGAACAGAAAAACTAAGTAAAAACTAAGGAAATGGGAATAACCATGGATTTTAGTTAATAATCATGTATTGATATTGGCTCATTAATTGTAGCAAATGTACCATGCTAAAGTAAGATGTTAATAATAGGAGAAACTGCATTGGTGAATAAATGAGAACTCTCTGTACTATGACTCAGTTTTTCTGAAAATGTAAAATTATTCCAAAAAATAAAGTCTATGAATTTAAAAAATGACTATTAAATGTTTTTAAATCCGGCCGGCCCGGTGGCGCACTGGATAGTGCGCCGCTTGGGAAGCGCGGCGGCGCTCCCGC
>NW_007884824.1:0-547 GCF_000696425.1 Galeopterus variegatus
AAATCCTAGAATGCATACAATCCCATCCTCTTCTTTGTCATTTCTTGAAATTCATTAGAGACCAAATGAAGTGATGAATAAACATGTAATTCACAGATTTTAAGATTAATTATTAGTAATAAAAAATTACCTGGCATACACCTTCATTTGGCTGTGCCATACCTGTGAGACCCTTTGCACTAAATTGCTCACTAAATTGTTTAAAGAAAGCTGTGGTTATTTTCTGAATCTCGAAGTCTAGACATAGGATGAGGGTAGAGGGCTGAGTGTCTGCAGGTAAACACTCCCTGTGGTGAAGTGGAGGTGGGGGGCACCACCAGTGAAATAACTCTTTTCTTACGAGGGGAGAGAAGATCGAATACTAGCAGACAAATGACAAAATAATCTGACATTTGCTCTAGGAGTGTCAGAAGTCTAAGGCTACTGACTTCATAATAAACCATACCAGAAGAGAGTGTAGCACACATTTATGAAGTAGCATCTATTAAGCCGACCTGCACATGAAATATGTATAAACTAGAAGTAACTCTAAAAAGCTTACAGAAGG
>NW_007884825.1:0-547 GCF_000696425.1 Galeopterus variegatus
TACCTTGGTGTTATCAGCACCATGCTCTCTCACATGTGCTAATTGGCCAGCCCAACTCATTCATTCATTCATTCATTCACTCATTTATTCATTTAGGAAACACTTCCAGGAATTACTACATGTTGAACATCCAACTCCGTTTTGGAATAAAGGAAGCGATATGACATTACTCCTTCCACCAAAGAGGAGATAAAGATAAAAAATTAAATAAATGCAATACCTCACAATAGGCAATAAAATGTAGATTGGGCACAATAATGATTGTCCAGATCTGTTAGGGAGGATTGTTGGAAAGAAAAGAAAAATAGGGTATTTGAAAGGAGAAACGAGTTGGAATGAATCTTGAAGGAAAACTTGTAGTCTTCAAGGTAAGAGTCCTCCAGGCAGAATGAACTGGGGTGTAAAAATGTAGATAATAATAAATGAAAGAAGCCAGACATAAAACATCAGATAGTGTACAATTCCACTTATACAAAATGTCCAGAATAGGCAAATCTGTAGAGATAGAAAGTAGATGAGTAATTTCCAGGGGTTAGGGGAGGGATAA
>NW_007884826.1:0-547 GCF_000696425.1 Galeopterus variegatus
GGATCTGAACCCGTGGCCTTGGTGTTATCAGCACCACATGCTCCCAAGTGAGCCACGGGCCAGCCCTTGTAGAGAGTTTCTTGGAGGAAAATGAAGGAGAACATCTGTTCTAATCTCAAATGAAGAATGTGCAAAAAATTCTATTTCAGAGGAATGACCTCAGGACTCCTAAATGTTCCAGTCAAAGGCCCTTTCCACCATGATATTTCTGCTTTCCTTGAACAGAAATTCTGTCTGACCATAAAACCTTGAAGATGCACAGATACAGGTTAATGAACAGGTCACCTAAAAACAAAAAATAAAATTACTAAAATAATGAACAAAAATATATGTGATCCCAGGAAATATAACCTCCAGCCAACCCCTCTTACATAACTGCTGTGTAACCCTTTTTAATCAAGAACCAAAAAACAAAAGCAATAAAATAAGAACTTGAAAATCAATAAAATAAAAACTTCTACCTCAACAAATCTTAAACCTTCTAAGTGGCAAATAACACCAAAAACAAAGTTTGAAGTCAAGTAATTAAAATATTTACATTACCTTA
>NW_007884827.1:0-547 GCF_000696425.1 Galeopterus variegatus
CAGATCAACACCATAATGACTATAATTGTTCTGCTCCAGGATCTGAACACAAGTGACAGCAGGACACATTTGACTAAGCACTTTGGTTGGTGCCTGGGATTATTGGTTTTTATCCTGACTCGATCTTAACTTTCCTTGCAACCATGGACAAGTTTTAATGGTTCAGAGCCTTAATGTGTAAACTTGTGAAACAGAACAATAGCATTGCGCGATATGATTAATTTATACCTTGACTCTTTTCCAAAGGGAAGTGGGGTAGGAGCAACGATATTAATGCTAAAGAACTGCATTGGGATAAATTGCAGATATGCTTGAACTTCCACACAAGGATTACAGAAGGATGTTTCATTAATTTGTTCATTCAGTCTCTGAGACAGGCTGCAGACACAATTTTTAAAGCACAGTTCTTTCCCTCAGTGACGAAAAGAACCTAAGTACATGATGACGTTTCTTCAACAGTTTTAGAATAAACTCCAAAGAGTGGGCATATGATCCAGTGCTTTGGTGGAGCTGGGGTGGGGTGAGTGGAGTGGCATTTGTGGGAAGG
>NW_007884828.1:0-547 GCF_000696425.1 Galeopterus variegatus
CAGTCCAGCAGTATCTCCCCATGCCCTCCCCCTAGCCCTTTGCAACCACCAGTCTGTATTCTGTCTCTATGGATTTTCCTATTCTAAATATTTCATGTAAGTGAAAACACATAATGTGACCATATGTGATTGGCTTCTTTCACTTAGCGTAATGTTTCTAACTCATCCATGTTGTAGCATGTAACAGTATTTCATTCCTTTTTAAGGTTCAATAAGAGTCCACTGTCTTTATAAACCACTCTTTATCCATTTATTTGTTGATGAACATTTGGAATGTTTCCACCATTTGGCTGTTATAAATAGTGGTGTTATGAGTATGCATGCAGAAGTATTTGTTTGAGTACCTGTTTTCACTTCTTTTGGATATACACCTAGAAGTGAAATTGCCAGGTCATATGGCAGTTGTATAATTCACTTTTTGAGGAACCACCAAACTATTTTTGACAGCAATTGAAACATTTTACCTTCTTACCAGCAATGTACAACGGTTGGAATTTATCCATATCTTCACCAATGCTTTTTTATTATTATAGCCATCCTAGTGAGT
>NW_007884829.1:0-547 GCF_000696425.1 Galeopterus variegatus
AGAAGGGGGTTCAGGTCATCTCAGCTTTCCAGCAGGGGCACAGCCTGCTCCAGCTAAGCATCTACGAAAATTTAAACCAGGTAGGCCCTCTAAAAGGAGGACATGCAGATTCTTGAAGTTCCCACCCTTTTCAAGCTCAAAAACAATCTTTTCCTAAAGCCATTCTACATATTCTAAATCAGCAGCTCCTTCTTTCGTGCACCCACAGACAGGACTGTGTCTCTTTTTTGAGGCACATGGAAATAATGAAGTTGAGGCAAATTGAGAAATGTGCAAAAGTTCACAGAGCTAGTAAGATTCGAAGCCAGGACTCAAAACCAATCATTCTGACTCCATGGTATCTTTTCTCTGGGGGAAGATAAATATTTTAGGTGCATAGACTTTGAGTTGGCAACATGGCACCCACTTGAGATTCACAGTGGGGAGGAGAAGAGTGGGTCAAGAGGTAGAGAAAAGGGCGGGACGGTTAGCTCAGTTGGTTAGAGCACAGTGTTAGAACAGCAAGGTCAAGGGTTTGGATCCCTGCACCAGCCAGCCACCAAAAAAT
>NW_007884830.1:0-547 GCF_000696425.1 Galeopterus variegatus
ACAGTGGCTGTTGTAGGATTTCTATAAAGTTTCTACAAAGGAACTTACAAGGCAGCATGCCAGGAAGAGCTGGGGCTCAGGGGCCTGCCTTCTGCCTGCTTGCCTGGCAAATACACAGTGCGAGTTAAATGGTATGCTCTTGGCGAGGCCTGGTGGATGTTTGGGAGTTGTGCTGAAGTCTCCTGAGCCATCCTGTGGCATTACATCTGGCGAGTAAGAGAGGAAAAGGCAAGCCACGGGGTGGAGAAGATTATGGCAATGTGTATATTTGACAAAGGACCCAGATTCAGAAAACGTAAACAACTCCTAAACACCAGTAACACAAAGACAGATACCCTAAAAGGAAAATGGGCAAATCGTTCGAACAGGCACTTTGAGAGGATACCCAAATGACAAATGGCCAATAAACATAGAGAAAGTGCTTGCAAATTAAAAACCACAATGTGATACCACTCCCCACCAGCCAGAACGGCTAAAATGAAAAGAACAGAAAATACCTCACGTTGGTGAAAATATGGAGCAACTGGAACTCCCTTACATTGGTGGT
>NW_007884831.1:0-547 GCF_000696425.1 Galeopterus variegatus
TAAATGCACCATTTAATTGCAAGGAGAAAAATGTTCCCTTTCAAAAAGGTCTGTCACCTTAACAGGTACATTCAAAGATTCTCTGTGAATAATGAAAATAGGAACAATTGCTTTGATGCACTGAGCTGCATTCATTTCACCGTCTAGGACAGCTTTAGGCTGTGTTTGGAGAAGATGGGAGAAGCTCCTTTTAAAGAAGTGATTGCCCCTTTATACCCAATTTCCTCTAGCAAATAGGTTCTGCTGGAAGTGACATTCTCCTTTCCTCTCTCACACCCTTAGGGGTGGGTTTGAGATCCCAACCCAGAGCTCTCCTGTTCAGCTTGCTTCTCCTGCCTCTTACCCAACTCTGAGTACCTTCCCACCTCCCTCAAAGAAATCTCTCAAGGAGTGCCACAATAAGTGAGCAGAACCTGCAGGAAAAGTACAAGTGGAAAGCAAGAAGGAAAAAAACCTGGTGAAAATCCCTCTTCTCTTTTCACCTACATAAGCACCAATGATCTCTCTCTTTCTTCTCATACACACACACACACACACACACACACAC
>NW_007884832.1:0-547 GCF_000696425.1 Galeopterus variegatus
CTTAAACCAGCATTTCACTGTTATGGAAGACTCATAAAATTCAGAGCCTGGCAATTTATACGTAATCTCTATAAAGACCGTGTGTTCAGGGGAAATCCCACTCTGTGAGATGGTATTTGAGTATCCACATCTTCAGCTATATAAAATGGCTTATAGGGAGTAAACATATTAATTTGACCCCAAGGGAGAGAAGGTGAGAGCAAATCAACTCGAGGGAGCCATTTACATTCCCATTTCTGCAGATGAATTCTCCCTTTATTTTCATCTTGTAATCAGGTACTTGCCAAATAGACAAAAATCTCATTTTCTGTCTCCGCAGCATATGCGTCTGTGTACTTTGGCATGTCCTGTTTTTAGGAAGTAGAGATATTTTTAAATTGCGTTTTAAACAAAAAAAATAAATCAGTCTCCATATAATCGGTGAATGTAACCAGATTATTTGCAATCAACATACACTTAATGCCTTATTACCCTAATGGAAGTTACTGTGAGTGATGGCAAAATTGGCATCATTAAGTGATGGAAACCTTTTACCTTCCACTTGGCT
>NW_007884833.1:0-547 GCF_000696425.1 Galeopterus variegatus
ATATTTATGTTTCATTTACAACTTTATTTCTAGTCTAGAAAATACCTAACATGTAGCTAGATGCTCACTAAATATTTGTGGAATAAATGAATTAATGAATTAATGAATGATCCACCACCGGGAGAATCTTGTTTGTTAATGATAGTGTCAAACTTCTCTTTTCTCAAAGAGTTATTCTTTACTTGCCCAGAGATTGGAAAGAAATACTGATTTTTTTTTTCCAGCCCACCAGTCAGGAATAGGCAAATCACTAATGTGATCTCAGTAAATTTGGATCACAGGATGGGAAAGTTTTTGCATTATATAATCAATGATGATGATGATAATGAGAAGGAGGCCTGACACCAATCCTATGAAGTAGATTTTCTTCCTAGTAACATTTTTAACAGAAGAGAAAATTTAAACATAGATGGGTTAACTTGTTCAAGATCATGAAAGCACCCAGAGCAAATACCTTTCAGTCTTCTCTACTTTCAAGAAACACTTTATTTTACACACACACACACACACACACACACACACACACACACACACACACCCACTCTTC
>NW_007884834.1:0-547 GCF_000696425.1 Galeopterus variegatus
TGACTCTTTTCTTTCCAGGATTCTACTACTGTCATAGATGGAGGCATGTTTCCCCTTCCTTTAACTGGATGGGTAGGTAAAGCCACCTGCATGGAAGAAGTTAGAAATTCAGCTGCCACTCCTTGGCACACAAATCCCTAATCTGAACAGAACCATCCTATTTTGGACAAAACTTAAATTCACAAAGACGGATTATCAAACTCCCCTATCAAATTCAAACAAAGCATCAAACTGCAGAGTTGAATGGAGGTCTATGTCCAAAGCAAAGATGTGGAGAAAGGACGGTGGTAGGCAAGAAAAAATTGTAGGAAGTGTAAAAACAAGTTATGCATATTGGTAGATCATGTGTACCATTATTCTAATAGAATACTGTCTTCTGTTTAGCCTCCTTAGTCAAGGCTGGAGGATGTAAAGGAGACAGTAGAAGTTGCTCTTTTGGTTTTAATCATAGATTCCACCGTGAAAACTTAGGCAAGTCACTAAGTCTTATTTCACTTCTCATTTTCTAAACCAGACACACTCTCTCTCTGTCTGTGTTTCTGTCCCT
>NW_007884835.1:0-547 GCF_000696425.1 Galeopterus variegatus
CTGAGGGTTGCGATCCATTGCCGGACACGGAAAAAGACAAAAAGGAAAAAAAAAAAAGTGTCTTGTTCACCTTTTTATCTTTGTTTTCCTGACTCTTTCACTTCCCTCCCCTTTCCACCTCAAAAATAAGAACATTAAACGTCCTAAGGGTGAATCTTAACGGCAAAAAAAAAAAAAAAAAAAAAAACAGCTTGAAGAGAGCGAGGAGAACTGGTACTGACTTATTGCTCCAGTTAATCATTTAACAATTCTCATTAAAAAAAACTACTCAGTGCTAGGCAGAGTTCTGAGTATTAGGGATACAACAGTAAGTATGAAGTTCAAGTTTGCTGCTCTTGGAAAGCTGCCATTCTAGGGGGTTTTGTACATTTTGCCTTTGTGTTGACAAAGAAACAGTGATACCAATGGTCTTGAGTACATGAGTGTCATCTTCTGGGTCTTCTCTAGTAGTCTGCTAGTAGAATTCTCCTTTCTACCCTAATGTACCACTTCCTTTTAGAATCATTGTCCAGAGTGAGGCACTTAAATATGAGGCAACCAATGTACA
>NW_007884836.1:0-547 GCF_000696425.1 Galeopterus variegatus
CCCTTCAAGGTTCCACCTTTCAATTACCATCATAGGATTTCCCACCCTCTTGACAGTCACAGTGGGGGTCAAGTATCTAATACATAAAACTTGGGAACACAATTCAAGCTTCAATGAATTTTGAGGAGGCATAATTCAGTCCTGTGCAGTGTGCTATGGAATATCATCGTTGTTTACTTCACATTTCCTTCGTCACTAAAGAGTGTGAGTGTCTTTTAAATATTTCTGCGTAGTCTCTTTTGTCAAGGGCCCATTTGAGTATTTTTATTATATTTCTTATTGGATTTGTTGTCTTTGTGTCATTAATTTTCAGGATGATTTTTTTTTCACATATTCTGTATGCTAATCCTTTATTCGATGTGTTGCAAATATATCTTACCATTTGGGACTTTTGCTTTGAGCTTTCTTTATGGCGTCTTATTGATGAACAGGACTTTTCTTTTCTTTTTTTTTTTTTTTTCAATTTGACAAATGTGTATTGAGCACTTAATATGGAACAGGAACTGTTCTAGCATTAGGGATAAATGAGCAAATGACATAGCCCCAT
>NW_007884837.1:0-547 GCF_000696425.1 Galeopterus variegatus
ACGGACCACAAATCAAACTTTGAAAATCAATGAAGAGTGATGAGAGCACATTGGATGCAAGAGAGGATGGATTTATTAGGTCAAAAACAACTGAAATTCCATACATTTCAAAAGAAGAATTTATGTAACCATGAATCACTTGTTTCAAAATTACAGACATTTTACTTAATATTTTGGCCACTCATTTATTTACCAGTTTGAAAGAGCTAGTGTCCACCAGTGTTTGATGCCAGAGAAAGAGTGAGAAGCTGGTAGTTAGAGGGGTTAGCTAACATTGCTGAAAAGGCTTGTGATAGCAGCTCTAAGTGCAGTCTAAGACATTTTGCTTAGAAGGTCTGGAACTTCAGCAAGTTGATCTGCAGAAGGCTGATCCATAGGTTGGTCTGTAACAGGAAGACTGGCAGCTGCTAGAAGCCAGGTAGCTTGGGCGGCAGAATCCAGATCCATAGCTCACAGAGGGGAAGCCACAGACTCCATAACGCAGGGGTCTGAAGTCACTGGATCCACAGCCCAGGGAGCGACAGCTGCTCGATCCAAAGCCCAGAGA
>NW_007884838.1:0-547 GCF_000696425.1 Galeopterus variegatus
GGTGAATTTAATGTTTTGTAAATTTTACCTCAAAAAGTTTTTAACTGTGTTAACATACATCGAAGTAGGGGTATGAATAAATAAAATATGGTTTTCATGGAATAGAATATTGTACAGCCGTGATGATAAATGGATAAGATCAGTATGTATAAACATGAGTAGATCTTCAAAAATAATGTCAAGAAAAAAAATGAAGCTTGCAGAAGTAAATAAAAATACACAAAACAATTCCATACATTGTTCACAGATATTATACACAGCTTTATTGATATCTAGATATCTAGGATAAAAACAAGGATTAGAAGGATGCCCAACTGATAAAGATGAGAGTTGTCTGGAAAGGACAATGGAATTGGGAAAGGGTTAAAAGGGAATGTTTAACAGTATTGAGTGATATTTAAAAATAAATTTACATATAAGCTGACTCAAATATATTTCAATATTCACTCTTGTTAATTTTAGATGGTGAATACATAGGTGTTGGTCACATTATTATCTATACTTTTTAATATATTTAATCCTCTCATCCAAAATAATGCTTGGGTAT
>NW_007884839.1:0-547 GCF_000696425.1 Galeopterus variegatus
AAATATTTTATATATAAGCTTTTAGAGTAAATGAAATATAAAATTGTATGAGGGAGCTGAGATTTAACACAAAAACTGTTTAGTAAGGTGGTATGTAGTTTTTTTTTTTTCTTGACTACTCAGCACCATATTTTTAAAAATGAACTCCTCAAAGAAGTACTATTGAAATAGACCTAAATATCCAATATAGGGTAAACATTTTACTAAAAAGTTATCTAAATTTAGGTTGGTCTTTGCCCAAAATCAGTTATAAATCTTTAATTAGAATATTTAACAAGTGGCACACACTCACACATACAAGAGATTTTGAAGCTTTTAGAAATTTGTTAATATTAAAAATGAAGACTCTTTGCAAACAGAAAGATATTGAAATTTATCTCAAAGTAAGGGAGAAATATTAAAAATTAAATCTTAAAAATTATTATATTCAAATAGTATAAATATTAAGTTTTTTAATTCTATAATTAAACTTTGGAATATCTAAAACTGGGATAAAATATTTCTATAGAGATTTTATTTTGATTGAAAGCATTTATATTTTGGGGCC
>NW_007884840.1:0-547 GCF_000696425.1 Galeopterus variegatus
TCACATGCATTGAACACACCCAGAATATTCTAGATGCTTTCTAGCACCTCTGGTGGAAAGTCATTCAAAGGATAAACTCCCCTCTACTGAGCATGCTTAGCTGCTGGGGTTATGTAACTCTTTTTTACTGGGCACACTCAGCCATGGGAATGATACAAATCTGCCCCTTGTGGTCTCAATTTCCCCCTGTTGGTACTGAAAATAGGTGTAGTTAGCAATAGTAACTGTTCTCTAGGGAAGGGCCCGCAGGAGGGGCCTGAGACCTTGGAGGATGGTTTGGATCTCAGAGGAGTGTTCTGAAACCTGAACCCCGGGAAACTGAGCACCTCCTATCTTACTGCTGCTGTGGCTTGGCTGTCTGCATTCATTCAATCTCACTCCCTATAGAAGACTGAGAGCTGTGCTGTTCAATACGGTACGTATTAGCCACATGTAGCTATTGTAATGAATTAAAACGTAGTAAAATTAAACATTCTGTTCCTCAGGCACACTAGTCGTATGTCAAGTGCTCAATAGCCACAGGTTGCAAGTAGCTATGGCTTTGAAC
>NW_007884841.1:0-547 GCF_000696425.1 Galeopterus variegatus
CAGTTGTAAAAGGGATTTGACAAGTTTCCTTCCATCACTAGAATATATGAGTCTATTGTTAAGTCTATTACTAATCCAAGCAAATAGTTGTATTTCCTCCTGTAAATAGGCAGGGTGATTCTGTTACTTATCTGTGCAGTTTTGCAAATTGTGCAATCTCAAGCACCAAGCTGTTGGTGTGGAGTTTGCTTGTAAGCCACTCACTGTCTTTTACTGAGTTTTTTTTCCCCTACTTACTCATCCCTCAATGAATTGTGCAATAGACCTTTCTTATCTGCAGTTTCAGTTACCCATGGCCAAGTATGTTTCAAAAATATTAAATAGAAGACTACAGAAATAAACAATTCCTAAGTTTTAAATTGCTCACCCTTCTGAGTAGTGTGATGAAATCCCACACCACCCCTCTCTGTCCTGTCTGGGACATGAATCATGCATTTGTCTAGTGTATCCATGCTGTATATGCTGCCACCGTTAGTCACACAGAAGCCCTCTTGATTATCAGATCAACAGGTCACAAGAAAAAGGAGGGTAAGTACAGTACAATAAG
>NW_007884842.1:0-547 GCF_000696425.1 Galeopterus variegatus
AATGTCTGTTTTGTTGCATATTAGTATAGCCACCCCTGCTCTCTTTTCATTTCTATTTGCAAGGAATATCTATTCTTTCCCTTTTAACCTATTCTTTGCATCCAGAGTTAGTCTCTTGTTGGATCCTTTTTTTTTTTAATTCCATTTTGCCAATCTACAACTTTGGAGAGTTTAACCCATTTACATTTAATTTAATCACTGGTAGGGAAGGACTTATTTTTATCATCATATTATATTTGTCTTACAGTATTTTAGTCTTATGTTCTCCATTACTTCCTTTGTGTTAAGCTGCTTTTTGTAGTGACATGTTGTGATTCCCTTCTCATTTACTTTTGTGTATATTCTGTAGATTTTTTTGTAGCTACTTTGGGAATTACATATAATATTCTAAAATCATAATAATATATTTAAAGTTGATATCAATTCAACATCAATCACATACAGGAACTCTAGTCCTTTATAGCTCCACCTCTTACTGTATGTTAAGTTGTCATGGATTACATCTTTGTACATTATGTACCAATTAACATACACTTATAATTATTTT
>NW_007884843.1:0-547 GCF_000696425.1 Galeopterus variegatus
GACAACTGGGGATGTGCTGGCTGCGCTGATGCCGGGTCCCTCAGCCCGTCTATATAGCCTCGTGGTTGGGGTGCCTGGTGAGGTCCTTGTGGGGGGAGCAGGGGCTCTTAATCCTCTGAAATGTTAGCCAGCCCTTGTCTATTCTCTTCTCTGTTGCTTTGGACACCAAAAATCTTAGGTTCCCATCGAGCCAGTTTCCAAAATTAACAGCCAGTCATGGGTTGGGCCAACTTCCTGGGCAGGGGTGGTATCGGAGTCACCTTGTGGCGTCCTCCGTGTGTGCACAGTGACTGCAGCACAGTCGGGTGGACAAGGGCTGTGGGCAGAGAGATCCTGGGACTGAGCACCAGGGTGGGGGCGTGTGGCTAGGGTGCCTGACACTTATGCCACCTTGTGCCAAAGGGGCCCCCACGCTGTTGTGTTGAGACCTGCTGACTCCCCCTCCAAAACCACAGCTTCCAGTGAGGACTGTGACTGGAGTCTGTTATGGGGTACATTGTGTCCCCCGCAAAAGCATATGTTGGGGTCCTAAACCCCAGAACCTCAG
>NW_007884844.1:0-547 GCF_000696425.1 Galeopterus variegatus
AAAAAACAAAGTTGGAGGCACTATATTTCCTAACTTCAAAGTATACTATAAAGCTATAGTAACCAAAAAAGCATGGTACTGGCATAAAAATAGACAGACCAATGGAACAGAATTGAGAGTCCAGAAACAAACCCACATACTCACAGCCAACTGATTTTCAACAAAGTTGCCAAGAATATACTGTGGGGAAAGGACAGCCTCATTATCATCATAATTTATGTCATCATCCTAAAGGCTTTAGTCTAATGAAAAGAAAAAGATTTTCATCAAAAATTAGAGATATTGTATATCTACACAGACCACAATATTCTACAGAATGTTTAGGACATCATCTAAATCTATGGCAGAGACTGTGAGTTGTCCCTCTTTAACCATTGTCCCTGCCTTTCTTAATGAGAAAACCCAATTTTTAGCTGTGCACATGGACCTTCAGAATGAAGACTCCATTATTCCATTTCCCAGCTTCTTTTGCAGCTAGATTTGGCCATATCATTAAGTTCTGGCCCATAGGATACAAGCAAAAGTGTCAACTGTCCACTGCTGTGAA
>NW_007884845.1:0-547 GCF_000696425.1 Galeopterus variegatus
TTCATATATCTATTCCTAGTGAAATAAACTTGAATTTCTGGCAAACCTTGGCACATTACACAATGAAATAGTAAGTTCATCTTTGGAAAGAATACAACATTGAAAAAGAGAAAAAGATTGTTGGAAACTGTCAAGTACAGAAAGTAGGTTTTCTGTCATAAAGATACTGACAGTAAATGGTGAAGCAGTAGAAATCATAAATAATATTTGGTTTTATGTTACACATCCTGAGAATTTTTATAGAGCTCAACTGGATTATAGTAAGTTAACCATAAAACTCTCCCTGAGATACTGTATATGTTGTAACTTTTCTTTTGTGTGAATAGTAAAACAACGCTCTCATTTCTCTCCTTCTATACATGCACACACAAACACACTTTTGCAATACAGGCATATCTTTTATCTATTTTCTTTTCAAATTTTGCCAAGTCTAAACTTGTCAAATATCTTTAAGATAGATAAGATCATGAGAATACTAGATGACTGCATTATCCTTAACTGTAGATAAACACAGCATTGCAAAGCATGTCATATGACTTGACATTTT
>NW_007884846.1:0-547 GCF_000696425.1 Galeopterus variegatus
GGGAGGGAAAATTATCTTATTTCAGTAATCTTAGTCCATGGGAGACTGCCTGACATCCTTTAAAAAAAAAAAAAAAATGTAATAAACATTTGTCAAATACCTATACGCCTCGCAAAATGTCAGGTATTTTGCAAGCACTCAGAAATGTTATTGAATAAATAAATTAATGAATTGGCCCTCAGTATACCATGTAGTCAATATTTGTCACTAAAACTTCTCAAATTAGTTCAACTAAGGAGATTAAGTTAATTTTATATATGAAAACAAAAATGTCATGAAGAGGTAAAAAAATTTGATCTCAAATATATTTGACAGTATATAGCTCTTATAGTAAAGTTTCCTATTTTGACAAAATCTAGTTATTTAAACTTCAGAAAATGTAGCCAATAAATTAAAAACAAAAGCAGGAAAAGGAAAATCACATTCTAACACCTAAAAACAAACCTTGTTTATATTTATTTTTCTAGTCTTCTTACATGCATATTATGATTTTATGGTTGTCAAAATAATACTCATAGATAAGCAGTATTATACTCTTTAGTTTTAA
>NW_007884847.1:0-547 GCF_000696425.1 Galeopterus variegatus
TGATTAAAGCCTTATATAAGTCCACCTTGTGGAGCCTTGTGAGCCCTTCAAATTATCTGGACAGGTATAGTTTTGCACCTTCTAACTATAATCCCACCTTTTAACTCTAGGCATAACAATTCACAAAAAGCCACAGGATGAGCATATAGCCCAAGTCAGTGAAATTATATTTTGACATGGGCAAAAAGAGATAAAAGTTCTCTCTTTCTTTGGGATTATAAATAAGAATGATGTATTCCTGGGATTGTTTACAGCAATGCTCTCACCTTTACCACCTCAATGGAATTCACCTGCACCAGGAAAGAACGGTGATAAAATAAAATGATAAATTTTGAAGGAGAAGGATAATGAGACAAAGAGATAGAAACAGAGAAAGTCACCCAAAGAGCCCTGAAATCCTAAAGCCAGCTCTACTACTGGACTCCCCAGTTATATGAGCAATAAATTTCCATTTATGCTTTAGCAGTATCAGCAGTGTTTCTGTCACACTTAACAAAAACAACTTTGACTAATACATAATTTAAGAAAAAGCTATATTTTATTTATA
>NW_007884848.1:0-547 GCF_000696425.1 Galeopterus variegatus
TTTTACATTCATCCCAGCAGTGATTATGTGTGACCCAAATATACTGGATAATTTCTCACCAGAGTTTATATTGCTTCTTCTGATGTATAGTGGTACAGTTTTAATCAATGCATGTTTGCTATTATTATGGATTTAATTGTGTCCCCCCGAAGTTTAATGTACTGGAGGCTTGGTCTCCACTGTGACAGTATTAAGAGAGTGGGAAATCCTACTGTGGTAGTTGAAAGGTAAGGCCTTGGAGAGGTGACAGGATTGTGAAGACTGTACCCTCATGAATGGATTAATCCATTCTCAGGATTATGGGTGTGGCTCTGGTGGTTTATAAAAGAGAGTGAATGAAGAGGTTACTCTCTCTCTGCTTTGTCATTCTGCCACATGAGACCCCTGCATCACTGTCACCACCACCAAGGCCTTCAACAGATTTATTCTCTGGACTTTTGACTTCCAAGCCTCTGGAACTGTAAGCAATGAACTTCATCTTCTCTGCAAATTACCCAGTTCCAGGTAGTTTGTTATAAGCAATAGAAACAGTCTAATACAGTAATGT
>NW_007884849.1:0-547 GCF_000696425.1 Galeopterus variegatus
GACACCGAGGGTTGCGATCCTGTTACCGGTCAGTAAAAAAGACAAAAAAGGAAAAAAAAATTTTTTTTAATTTGCAAAGTTAGTTATAGAAGGATAAGATTACCTAGTAGACATTGCATTAGATTGTAAGTTCTGCGAGGGCAGGGACCTTTCCTGTCTTGTTTGCTGCTCTGTCCCTGGGGCTTAGTGCACACTGTCTTATACAGAGTAGATGCTCAAGTGAGTTAAACCAACAAACTTCAGGAAGACCCTATTCTTTTGATTCTCCTCCTCTTTTATTTGTGTATTTTTTGCCTATTCCTCTTCTTCCACTGTCTCCAATGGTTTTTACTCTTCTGACATCGTTCTACTTTCTAATGTTTCCTGGGTAGTATCACCCACTTCCAGGAGGTAATCATATCTTAATTTAGCTATTTAAATAAGCACAAGTTCATTTGGAGAAAGTATTATAAAACACCCTAAAGATGTTGTTCTGGTCAGGAGACCAATCGTTAGTACCTGCTTTTGCTATTAATGAAGGCATGACATTGAGCAAGAGATTTAACCT
>NW_007884850.1:0-547 GCF_000696425.1 Galeopterus variegatus
GGGAGGGGGCCAACATGGGATCTTTGAACCCTAGAAAGCAACACTCCCGACCTCTGTTAATAACGCAATCATATGCACTCTTGCTGGCCGGGACATCCCAAAGTCTCGGTAAAACAATACAAGTCACCACTCAGCAGGAGGTATCTTACACCATTTAGGCGTCGTGTTTCTAAACTCGTATAAGGGCATATTTGGGGAAAACAAGAGAGAAAATGATCCAAGCACTTAAGATAAACGGTCTCAGAAAAACAAGATGGGAACACACGACTTTTAGAAGCAGATGTGAATCCACGCCCGAGCACGCGCCCCCACGGGTCACACCCACCCCTTGCTCGTCCAGCTTGAGCAGCTGCTCCGAGACCTTGGGCGAGCTGGCGGCCTGGCGAAGACACTGGATGCCGAGCTCGGGAATGACGTATTCCAGCACCTCCTTGAGTGGCAGACCCCGTGCGGTGCCGTGCCTGGCGGTGGAGGGGATCGCGTCTTCCAAAATCGCTCCTCTCAGTGTTGTGAGCTGCAGGGGCAAAACAGAAGACTTCAGGGAACA
>NW_007884851.1:0-547 GCF_000696425.1 Galeopterus variegatus
GTGTGTAGACACTCTTTCAATTATTTTTCTGTGTCCAAAGTTAGTTGTTTATATGTTTGCAACAGGCTCCTTCACTCGTGTGCCTGACACGTGGGCTGCGCTGATTTGAAGACTAGGACTCCCAGCTGAAGTACCTGGAATACCCTGCCTCACTTCACAAAAGATTTTGGATACCTGTTCCACGTATGTATAGGAACAAGTACAAATAGGTGGCAATAGTGTTTCTGTGCTCAAGTCAACTTTCCCGATATTAGAGGAGCAGAAGAAAGGAGACTTCTCTCCACCTCATTTATGCCACTTAACTTATGAAACTATCTGATAGTGCTTGAATTTAACATTAAGAAATGTATTTTTAGCTGTATTCATGTGAATGTTATAAGCTCCTCTTTCTCAAACAATTTATTATTTGTGCTCTTGTAAGCCATCACCAAATTTGAGTGCAAAAGGCAGGAAAAAAAAAATAAGAAAGAAGGGAAAGAGAAAGAGGCCAGATAGAGAGGGAAACCTGATGTAAAGAATTTTCCTAAGTAGAGAAATCCACCTCTTG
>NW_007884852.1:0-547 GCF_000696425.1 Galeopterus variegatus
CACTCTCCCTAGTGCGCCACGGGCTCGGCCCAAACTTATTGGTTTTAATCAATTGTTTCAAGTGGTTAATATTACCAGGATTAATATGTAAATTTACTCATTCACTCTATTGCCAATGGTTAAATGAGATAGCCCCCCTGGTACTGTAGATAAAATGATCTATAACTTATCGATAATGAAGTCAGATTTCCCCTTCAGAATCATTGGTGTGTCTTTCAAGGACCTTACCCATAAGTCCATACTAAATAGCTATGAATTAAATGCTTCTTTTTCCTGAGTTAGTTAAATGAGAATCCCCATCTTTCTCTTTAAAATCACCAAAGCAAAGCTTATAAACTTTAGAATGTGGGATCAGTGAGTAGTTGTCACCCAAAGAAGCTCCAAGTGGCATAGTCAAATAAAAAGACTGAGAAAATCTGGAAAAACATCTGGAAGTCTTAAATCAAAGCGTGAAGTTCAGTTTTCTTATACATTCCCAGGGACTCGGTATAAAGCCACTCTTCTAGCTTCCAGTGAGGAGGGTAACTGACAGCCAATAAAAAGAAAA
>NW_007884853.1:0-547 GCF_000696425.1 Galeopterus variegatus
ACCAGACATTTGGGCATTTCTGAGCCCAGTCAAATTGACACATAAAATTAACTATCACAGGAGAGCTGGCTATAAGAAAAGCCAGGGTTTCAAAGGACCCAAGTTGAAGAGGTCAAAGAACATCTGGGGTCCTAGAGATACATAGCTATCCAATATTCAATTCCCCTAATGACTAATTTGCCCATTAAAACTGAGTGCTTCAGCATCTACTTTTATGTTCCATTCACTTTACATATAGTTTGTGGTTTTAATAATATTTTTGACAATTGTATTTGTTAATATATATTTCTATAAAGCATTTAAAATGATTGGACTTCAGGAATGGTAAATTTATTTTGCATAATTGGGATTTTCTTTTTAAACACTGTATCTACAAGTTTACATAAAGGCCTGTATTAAACATTTAATTAGGTTTTAAATTCCACTTATATTTAAGATCAATAAATATTTTCAAATTGCATCAAAGGTAATCTCTTTTGCACCAAAAATATCATTAAATGATTGTATCATTTGAAAACTGAATATAGGTAAAGAAATCTACAACAGG
>NW_007884854.1:0-547 GCF_000696425.1 Galeopterus variegatus
AGTGAGTGTGAGAGCAAGAGCCAGCCTGAAAGAGGGTGATGCTTTAGTGGAGAAGAAATGATTGAAGGACAGAAAGGATGTGAACCAGAGCACGAGGGGAGTGACCAGCCTGGGAGAGGAACAGAGGCCATTCCTTCCATATATTAGGAAGGAAGTCAGAGGGGATGCATGAAGAAGCAGACAGGCTGGTAGACTTTGGTGGTGGGACGATGAGGGAGTCTGGGCTTTGTGACTTCTAATTTCTAAGTGAATTTTGAGATGAGGCTGAGCATGAGGTAGGGAAAGGAGTGTAGACAACTTTGAAGCAATACAGCTTTATCTTGGGCAATGAAAAAGCAAAATTCCCAGGGAAGCGTCCAGTGCTGATACTCCACTTGAGATTTGTGTCTTTGAATTTAAAGTACAGTCACCTACCCAGGTTGTGTGATTTTCTCTGGCAGCATTTAGCAAATGTTGGAGTTCTGCAAAGTGGTTGTGGCAGAGAACAGAGACTTGAGGGCACTGGAGTTGTTTGCAAGAGCAATTATAAAGGAGGACAGTGGAGTCT
>NW_007884855.1:0-547 GCF_000696425.1 Galeopterus variegatus
TGCATATTTAAGGCATGCTTTACAGGCTAGCCCTGGGAAGGACAGTCTTCCCAGGGTCAGTCAGACCCCAGATGCCAAAACATCAGAGGAGAAAGACATACTTAATACAGTGCTTAATCCAATTTCCCTTGGTAACCAACAGATGCTAAAATCAAGGGAGGGAATAAATCCTAGTTTGGTCATCATCCATTAGGTGCCTGTAATCAGGAATAGTTTCATCACTTCTGCCAAGCACTAAAGCTTCCCAGAATAGGGGAGGCCAGTTCCTCCACACCCAGAACAGAACTTCATCTAAGTTAACTGAAAGGCCCTGTCTGATCCAGCTCCCTCTTACCTCTCCAACCTGTCCTCCCTTTGGCTCCTCTGTGCTCCAGCTCCATGGCTCTTGCTCCATTCGTAGCAGCCAGCAATCCCTCGTCCCCCATGGGAAGGGTCTTCTGTTTGAAGTGCTTTTTCTGTCCACCCAGATTTTCAGCTCCAAGGTCATCTACCAGATCTGATCTTCACAGCCGTCCTCGTCTACTATTGACCCCCTCTTCTCTCCCTC
>NW_007884856.1:0-547 GCF_000696425.1 Galeopterus variegatus
GTTACAGAGTGTCACATTCAAGCAAAGTGTTAAAAATCTTAGGTATGAGAGGAGAAAAGGAAGTTTCAAAAGTATAATCTGCTATAATATGGTATCTATATATACTTTTCCAGTTTTCTTTCTTTCTGGATATTAAACAACACGTATGTCTTCAATACTACCAAACAGGATGTATCCCACAAAATAGAATCAGTTATGTTTCATAAATTCTGAGAACTTAATATTTGACTTATATTAAAAATGTTACCATGTTCATATAGATGATCTTCTGAAATTTGCTTGGTTCAATGTACCCCACAACATACATGGGAAATAATGAGGCTATCTGAAATAAAAATATAAAAAAGCAAAAGTGAAAACATTTATAGAAAACAAACGTTTCACTATTCATAGGCAAAATAAATGCAAGAAGAAAATTACAGTTCTAATAATGGTAGGCAAAGTAATTTGAACCATCCTTCCCACTGAGAACTAGAATAGCTGGGAAAAATATAAATACATATAAATAAAAATATTAAAATATATGTATGAAGGCCACAGATTATTA
>NW_007884857.1:0-547 GCF_000696425.1 Galeopterus variegatus
ATCTAAAGATAGGAAATCAATGCAAATGATGATGATAAATTACAAACTAAACCAAATGAAACACAAGGTATTGCCTACTTCTGAGAAATTTAGAGTTAATACTTCTCACATTACTCTCTACCTAATTTTAAACCATTCTCACTGTACAGGGATCAGATAATATAGTTCTAAAATCTAAAACAATATAATCTAGAGCAGTGCTGTTCAGTAGAATTTTCCATGGTGATGGAAATATTCCATATTCAACACTGTTAATAGGGTAGCCACCAAACATACGCAGCTATCAAGCACTTGAAATCAATAGGGTAGCCACCAAACATATGCAGCTATCAAGCACTTGAAATGTGGCTAGTGTGACTGAGGAACTGGATATTTCACTTTATTTATTGTAATCAATTAAATTATTAGTTAGTGCCTACCATACTAGACAAAATAGTACTAGATTGCTTTAAAAATGAGGTGAAGAGGATTAACAAGGGAATTGTCTCTAGAATGGTATAAAGGGGTATTATCTCCCCTCTGTTCCTACCTTCTTGGAAGTTTTTCA
>NW_007884858.1:0-547 GCF_000696425.1 Galeopterus variegatus
TAATGATACATCATACCAAAACCTGTGGGATACTGCAAAAGCAGTATTAAGGGGGAAATTAATTGCATTAAATGCTCACCTCAGAAGAATGGAAAAATGGCAAGTGAACAACCTAACACTGCAACTTAAAGATCTAGAAAAACAAGAACAATCCAAACCTAAAGTTAGCAGACGGAAAGAAATCATCAAGATCAGAGCAGAACTTAATGAAATTGAAACCCAAAAAACAATACAAAAGATCAACGAATCAAAAAGTTGGTTTTTTGAAAAGATAAATAAAATTGAAAACCACTAGCATGGCTAACAAAAAAAAGAAGAAAGAAGATTCAAATAACAAAAAATTAGAAATGAAAAGGTGATATTACAACTGGTCCATCTGAAATACAAGGAATCATTTGAGATGACTATAAACAACTATACGCCAACAAGTTCGAAAATCTGGAGGAAAGGGATAAATTTCTGGACACCCACAAGCTCCCAAAACTAAGCCATGAGGATGTAGAAAATCTGAACAGACCAATAACAATAAAGGAGATTGAAGCTGTTA
>NW_007884859.1:0-547 GCF_000696425.1 Galeopterus variegatus
AATATTTCTGTCCTTCAATAATTCATTGCCATTTCCACAACAGAAGAGTTGATGGGAAATGATTGTTCAAACAGAAGCTATAACTCCTGTCCTAGCTCCCTTGCATCTAGGTAGTTCTACGTGTTTAGCTCCCACCCATGGAATGTAAGCAGAAGTGAGTAGTTGATTTCAGCCAAGAAAGTTGAAAGCAGCGAGAGAAAAGAAACACATACCATTCAACAAAGCCCCAATACATCGCCCAGCGGATTTCTCAGTAGAAACCCCACAGGCCAGAAGAGAATAGGGTGATATATTTAGACTGATAAAGGAAAACTATTTTCAGTCAAGAATTCTATATCTGACAAAACTAGCCTTCACATACGAAGAAATAAAGTCTTTCCCAGACAGACAAATGCTAAGGGAATTCATCAACAGTAGACCAGCCTGACAAATTTCAAAGGAAGGTCTTCAGTCTGAAAGAAGATGAGTCTAAGAAGCAGCAAGAAGATATTTTAAGGTACATAACTCATTAGTGAAGTAAATTCACAGACAAACTCAGAATACTGCA
>NW_007884860.1:0-547 GCF_000696425.1 Galeopterus variegatus
AAAAGGAAACTAGGAAAAAAGTCATAATAAATTGAACTTCAGAGTTTCTAGAAGAGAGTGAACAGATTGATGCCTAGTATGTAGCCACCATCTCTTTTAAGCTTTAATTTCACCTCAAGCAATTTGGAAACTGAGTAAAAAATAATTATCTACACCTTTATTAAAGATTACAGATTTTCAAGGATCTTTGACATAGAATTATCACAGTTAGAGTTTTCTGCAGGTCATAAAGAAAAGCCATGTGGCTTATATAAGATATAAGAATTAACCAGGAAACAGAAATCCACAAAGTCCTAACTAAAAAACAATTAAAGTTAGCAAGTCATTAAAAGCTTTGATGCAAAAGCTACAAAATCCACACTGAGCCCTGACACCTAAAATTATTATCCTTGGAAATAAGTTCTTATAGGAACTCTGTGATTCCTGGGGCTGCCTTCCCTGGAACTTGAATAGTTGCCAAATTTAGCTGTGAAGAAATCAGACCAGGGGCCGGCCCGGTGACGCACTGCTACAGTGCGCTGCTTGGGAAGCGCGGCGGCGCTCCCGC
>NW_007884861.1:0-547 GCF_000696425.1 Galeopterus variegatus
TTAGGGACTTACTGAGGAGACATGCAACAAATATTTCCTGTAAAATCCATTATGTGAAGAAGACTAATCTCCATACTCAGATGACAACTTTAAATAAAACAAAGTCCCTGCCTGTCATGGAGCTTAGTCTCATAACAGGCAGACAATAAATAAGCTTGTACATAATATGGTGTCAAGAACTGTAGTACTTTGATTAGTGCTGTGAAAAAAAAGAAAGAAAGAAAGACAAAGAAGGCTAAGGGGAGAGTATAGGGAGAGGATGGGGCTGCTGTTGTAGACGTGGCTGTGAGGGACGTCTCCCAGAGGTAAGGCCTGAGTAGAGGACTGACTGCAGGAGGGAGGGAGTCACGTGGATATACAGCTACAGTGCTGTAGCCGAGGGAACTGCTGGGCACATACCAAGTACAGCAAGGGATGAGTGTGATTGGTGCGGAGTGATTAAGGAGAGTGATAGGAGGCGAGAGCATACAGGACCGGGGATGTAATATGTAGGGTCTTTCAGGGCTTTTCCAGAGTTCTGATTTACTCTGAGATGGGGGCCACTGAA
>NW_007884862.1:0-547 GCF_000696425.1 Galeopterus variegatus
GGAGACTGATATAGAAAAAGAGAAAAAGATTTTTATTTCCAGCAGCCGGGACCGCACCAGCCAATTCAAGGCACGGTGCCGAACTGTCTTTGTTTTCGGTTTTCAAAGTTGCAAGCGCGGCAACTCGGTCACCCGATCACCGCACCAAGAGGTATTAGCCAATGCAAGCAAGCCAGCAGTACATGCTAATTTTGCAGTTAGTGGAGCTCCTGCCATCCCACCCCTACTTTCCCCGCCTAACTTTCACACAATGAAGGGGCTATCTTAAGTGCCCTCGGTCCTGCTCTTAGAAAAGAGGGCATTACTTCAGTTTGTGTGGGTGTGGTCTAATTTGCTTTGTTGGCTATTCTGGGAATTTATGTCTCTGTTTAGAAAGTTGAGGTGATTAACAGATGAGGGGAGTTGAAGGGAAGTTATTACTTGATGGCAGAACTGGAAGACTGTGAGCCAAAACACCGGGTACCGATCAAGCTGAAAGGGGCTGTATTAGTCCGTTTTGTGTACAAACAGATCACATGGTGAGAGGAAGCAAAAGAGAGAGAGAGAG
>NW_007884863.1:0-547 GCF_000696425.1 Galeopterus variegatus
TAAGCTAGACACAGAAAGACACATACTCCATGATCTCACTTTTACATGAAATCTACAACAGTTGAACTCATAAAAGCAACTCTTAAAAATAATCTTAAACTACTTATAGTGGGATCTAAGTGCATGAGGTCATAAACAGTGAAAAGCACATGGATAATTCCGATAGTATATATTCTTAGGAGATAAAGAAGACATGTGACCTCCAGCAAGAGAACAAGAAAAGAAAAAAAGTTACCATGTGTCGGGTCCGCTGCCGGCCGACCCGTACAACCCTAGCCTTGTTCCTTCTGGTGGGCGAGCAAACGGCCCAGGATTCCTCTTTCCCTCCTGTCCCCTTTGGAAGGAGACGGGGAAAGAGAGCCATGAAGAGAGGTGAGCACACTGCCAGTCCCCCAAATAGCCTCATTAAAGGACACTCAGACGTGGTGGGGGTTCTGTCAAGCAGTTCCATTTATTATCACACGAGCACTTGCTTTTATAGGCAGATAGAGAGGGGAGGTTTTAACATAATCCAATCAGCTTCAAGGGCATGCATCCTGTCTCAATG
>NW_007884864.1:0-547 GCF_000696425.1 Galeopterus variegatus
GTCTATGATAGACATGAAAGTTTGGTTTAACATTAGTAAATTGATTAATGTAATTCACTACGTTAATAAAAGCAAGGGCAAAACTATGTGATCATCTTCAGAGATGTAGAAAAATACTTAATAAAATTTAACATCCATTAATGATAGAAAAAAACCTTTAGCAAACTAGGAATAGACTGAAACTTTCTCTACCTAATAAAAGTGTAACTACAAAAAAAGCTTTTAGCAAATATCATATTTAATGGTAAAAAAGAAGGAGAAAAGTCATGTGGTTATTACTTTTTTTCTATACTGTGTACGATGGCCTAGTCTCTGCAGTAAGGCAATATGAAGAAATTATATGTATGATTAGAAAGGAAAAACAAAATTGTAGGATTGTTCACACAGAAAACTCAAAGAAAGCTATAAATTATTAGAATTAATAAGATATATGAGCAAGGTTCCTGGATATACAATCACCATAAAATCAATTGCTATTCTATACACAGGCAACAAACAGAAAAAATTAAAACAACTTTAAAATGTAGCATCAACAAATATCAAGTAA
>NW_007884865.1:0-547 GCF_000696425.1 Galeopterus variegatus
CTTAGAAGTGTTTTCTTGGTGAGTTTTGTACTGTGAATTAGAAAAGTGAGGTTCAGAGAGGCTAAGGGACTTGCGCAAGATTGAACAGCAGGTAAATATCAGACTTGGGACTCTTAGATCACAATCTCTAATATTTCCTTATTACTTTACTGTTTGCATAACCCATGTTTATAAATACATATGTGTATATTTATCACAATTGAAACTTAGGTTCTTTGCCATATAGTGGCAAATAAACTGCCTAAACAAGCTGGCAGTTTTTTAAGTTTCAATATATGAAAAAAGGATGGTGGGGAAAAAAGTCTGCTGGGAGGATGGTGGGGAAAAAAGTCTCCTGGACAATTTCTCATTGCTGACTCCTGGAGAAAGTTGCTGGACATTCTACCCCTTGAGTTAAAGCATCCTATCTTGGGAGATTTGCCACCTAGGACACTGGGAGTTGAGCCCCAGTCACTGAACCTGGCTAATTCTGGACAGAGTTCACAGCCCCTGGCTAAGTTGTGGAATAGCTTAGAACTCTCAGGTTGAATCTCTACCTTTTGTCTAA
>NW_007884866.1:0-547 GCF_000696425.1 Galeopterus variegatus
AAACCAATATCTTCATAAAACATATATTCATATGTTGTATATCTTTCATCTTTGTAGGAGGATGGGAAAATACAATTTAGGAACAACAGTTAATTACATTTAACTGTTTTTTTCTCTGTGTAGGAACAGTTATACATTTGAAAAATAGTGTTATTATTTTTCTTATATTATTTCTATTATGTTAATGAATCATGATGAGGTAATTAATATATCATTTATTTTATTTTTTTAAATTTATTAAAATGAAAGAGATTGCAAGCATTCAAATCACATAGAAATTTTTGACAGCCAATGGAATAACCATTAAATAGCAACATTTCACCTTTGAACAAAACTGTAATATATAATATTACATTTTTAGAAATCAACAGACTGTAAAATTATTTTGTGTTAATGTATATAATGCAATGAAAAGAGTGGCATTTCTATAACTGCTTTGGGGAAAAATAAATCCTTTATTATCACAAGGAAACTGTCCTAAACTCATGTAGTATTTATCACTAAACAACATTAAATTCAATAAGCTATTTTTTTTTAATTTATGAAA
>NW_007884867.1:0-547 GCF_000696425.1 Galeopterus variegatus
CTCTACTGGGCTCCAGCTGCAACATGCTGACAGCCAGCAGAGAGAGAACATGCATATTGATACATTGAGGTCTCTGTCTGTGTTTGTTATTTTCGCTGACCCTACCTCTCCCTTTTTGGATACCCACAACTCGACTGGAGCAGGTCTCCGGCAGGGAAAAGATTGCCTCTTTGACAAGTGGTGCTTGGAAAACTGGATATCCATATGCAGAAGAATGAAATTAGATATGCATCTCTCACCATACACTAAAATCAACTCAAAATGGATTAAAGACCTGGGTACAAGACCTGAAACTGTAAAATTACTAAGGGAAAATATAGAGGAATCACTTCAGCAGTTAGGTCAGGGCACAGGCTTTATGAACATGAGCCCAAAAGCACAAGCACCAAAAGAAAAAGTAAACAAATGGTACTATATCAAACTAAAAATTTTCTGCACAGCAAAAGAAACAATAAACAGAGTGAAAAGACAATCTACAGAGTGGAAAAAATTTTTGCCACCTATGCATCCAACAAGGGACTAATATACAGAACATACATAGAACCCA
>NW_007884868.1:0-547 GCF_000696425.1 Galeopterus variegatus
AAAGACTTCATTCTGCTTCACAACCCCCTCTGAGCTTGGCTCAGGATATGGCACACAAAGTAGGTTCTTAATGGATATAGGTTGGTTGGCTGAATCTTACAAACTATCAACTTTATTAAGATAATCAGATAAAATGTTTAGAGAAAAAAAATCAATGGCCCCTCAAGAATAGTCCAAATGCCAGATGTCCCTCTGAAAATGACAATTGAAAAGCAGTCCAAATAAATGCATTATGCTACCTCTAGCAAGAGACAATGGAGCCACGACCCTGCATTGATGAGAAGAACAGAAACCAAGACAACCTGTTTCACTCTGCTTGGAAATCTATGCTCTTCCCCAGCCATCAAAACTGAGTAAGAAATTGCAGTGGATGTGATCAGTTCCTATTTATTATCAGCATTTCACAGCAGCAAACATTAATAATACATCTCATATTTATAAAGCTTTTGTTTTCTAGCTTTCCCTGATATTGAGCCAGCAAGATTTAAGAATGTCTGTGGGATCCAGACATTGTTAGTAAAAGAAGAAATTCAAAGATAAAAAAAAA
>NW_007884869.1:0-547 GCF_000696425.1 Galeopterus variegatus
TGAAGAGCAGATCTTAGTAGCAAAATTCTTTTCTTTCAAAGTTGAAGAGTGGATGAAAGAAATAAATGGAGATGATGAAAAACATCTATGAAAAAATGAATTTGATAGCCAAGTAAAATGGGATATTGGGACTCAGCCTGGTTTTGCAGTTCAGATATCGAAGAAGAAACCAGGAAATTGAATTCCAATCCTGGCTACTCTTTCTCTGAGCATTTTTTTTAAAGGCCATTCAGGCATGTAAAAGACCCTTTAAATAATAAGATACAAAGCACAACAAATAAAAAATCTGTCCTCAATGAAGGAGTGACCTTTTAATGTACATTATTGGTTATTTTTATGGAAAATACCATAAAGTTCAGCTGGCTGATGGCTACATCTCGTCATATTTGACTATCATCAACTCAGCATGCCTCGAATAAGCTCCAATTCTCTTCCTCAAATCTTCTCCACCCACGGGCCTCCTCTTTTTATTTGATGGCAACTTCATTTTTCCAGTTGTTCAAGCCAAAAGTCTAGGCAGCAGCCTTGAATCCTCTCTTTCTCTCAT
>NW_007884870.1:0-547 GCF_000696425.1 Galeopterus variegatus
GCAGTGCGCTAACCCACATCTGATGGAAATCAAGCAACTGACTAAGAAGACAAAGAAAAGCACGAGAGAGGTACAGAGAGAGGGACTAAGAGGGGAAAAGAGTTGACTAAACTAAACCAGACATCCATAAAAACTAAGGTTTATTAAAACGGTACCATGGTTCTGATTCTTTCAATACCAATTTACCAGTGTGACAGATTTTTATAGCTGAGGAAAAGCTCAAGGTGCAGAGAGACAATGTTTTTGTGCTCTGGACAAAGAATACTGTGAGGCTTCCCAATCCTTCTTTTCCTGCCTTCTCCCCTTTCCCCATCCTCAGAGAATGATCTGCCTGTTTCTCTACATGGAGTCCCTGGAACCAGACAGCCTGAGAGGCAGAGACCTGAGCCAGTGGATTTAGTGATGTACCATGACCTACGCTTATTTGGGTTTTAGGCTTTGCTATTAAGAAAACATTTCTTACTGTCAAACGCAACAGACTAAAACACATTTTGCTAAAGACGATGTTTTACCACTAAGGCACTAAAAGCTAAATGGGCCATGTTTC
>NW_007884871.1:0-547 GCF_000696425.1 Galeopterus variegatus
ACCAAAGAGATGAAAGATCTCTACAACAAGAACTACAAAACACTACTGAAAGAAATTAAAGAGGGCACAAAAAGATAGTGTTCCATGTTCTTGGATTAGAAGAATTAACATGAAAATGTCCATAGTACTCAAAGCCATCTACAGATTCAATACAATCCCCATCAAAATACCAATGACATTCATCATAGAATAGAAAAAACAATCCTAACATTCATATGGATCAATAAAGACCTTGAATAGCCAGAGCAATCTTGAGCAAAAAAAGTAAAGCTGGAGGCATGACACTACCTTACTTCAAATTATACTACAAAGCTACTGAAATCAAAAAGGCATGGCACTGACATGCAAACAGACACTCAGGCCAATGGAACAGAATAGAGAACCCAGAAATCAACCCACATACATACTTATAGCTAACTGATCTTTGACAAAGACAACAAGAAAATACATAGCGGGAAAGACTGCCTTTTCAGTAAATGGTGCTGAGGAAATTGGACATCCATATGGAGAAGAATGAAACTAAGCCTGTACCACTTGCCATATACCA
>NW_007884872.1:0-547 GCF_000696425.1 Galeopterus variegatus
TCCTCATAGATGACCAGCACTGGGGCCTGGCCTGGCTTCTGCTGGTACCAGTGAACATATTCCTCTGAGAGTTTTTCTCAGGAGCATGTGATCGAGGCCGTCTGTCCCAGAGGCACTGACACCGAGGGTGCCTGAGTCACCACATAGGAGGTCGCGGACCCTGCATGGGGAGAAAAGGAGACGAGGACATTAAGATGAAAGACCCTACCAAGGCGATCCCTTGCATTTTTGGTGTGAAGTGAGACCTCCTGCTCCTAGCTAGCCTGGTCCAGCTGCAGGGATTCTCTGGGGCCCCACGATGATCCCTCCCATCAATCTTAGCTCGATGGCCCATGGCCTTGGGTTGTGGACGGAGCCTTTGGGCAAATGAGAAACCGCCCCTTTCTCCTGGCAGGGGCAGCCCCAGAGGCTCACATAAGCCAGTGAGCAAGTGTGGGGCATTCCAGCCCCAGCAGCCCCTCATCCTGCAGCAGGGTCCTGAGCCTCCTGCCCACCCCAGGCAGGGCCCTGCTGAGCTCGGAGTCAGGGCCAGGCTGGTCCCAGGGCC
>NW_007884873.1:0-547 GCF_000696425.1 Galeopterus variegatus
GCTGAGCGCAGTGCGGGCACAACACCGAGGGTTGCGATCCCGTTGCCGGTCAGTAAAAAAAGACAAAAAAAAAAAAAAAAGTTCTCCTGATGTCCAACACTTCACCCAGAATTCTCGACTTCATTGCCCTACCCACTGGTCTAAAGCACCTGATAACAATGAAAATATTTTGTTCATGGGAGCTTGTTATTTCTGTTAGGCACATGCATTGGGCCACCTGTGCACGGGACAGTTTTCTGAGACAGTATCTGTAGCTAAATGAGTTTTCCCAGCTCCTTCCCCACTTTAAACATTAGTCTTTGGCTGGAGCTTGGTTACCCACTTCTTAACAGCTTGCATTGTTCTAGTTGTAGAATGTTTTATTCCTGAATCTACCTAAGGTACCAAAATTACATTTGAGGGAATTCTTCCTAACAACTAAATCTTCCTTTTCTGGGCGGGTAGTCATACCCTGGGCTGGCAGTATTATAGTTGATGAAGCAATGTTCTTAAGAAAACTATTCTTGATTGCCTAAGACCAGACTGACTGCCTTTATCCTTTCTGCCA
>NW_007884874.1:0-547 GCF_000696425.1 Galeopterus variegatus
TTTCCTGTCTCTCACTTGAATTTTTAACTCCTGCCTTGAATACGAACTGTGCTGTTGTTACGCCTCCCATTTTTAACTTATTTTTGTTTTATTTTTCAGCTTTATTGAGGTATAATTGACAAATAACAATTATATATATTCAAAGCGTACACTGTGATATTTCCATATAATCAGACATTCTGAAATGACTACCACAATCAAGCTAGCAAATCCATCACCTCACACTGCTTGTAGTCTCTTTGGGAGTGAGATACTCCTGTTTTATTTGTCTAATAACCGTCTGGCAGAAACCACAAAAACATTAAGCTAAGTGAAAGAAGCAGACGCAGAAGCATACGTGTTCGATTCCATTTATGTGAAATGTTCAGAAAAGGCAAATTTATAGAGACAGAAAGCAGGTTAGTGGTTGCCTGGGGCTGGGGCAGGAAAGGAGATCAGACTGGGATTGACTGTGAATCAGCAGGAGGGCCTTTTTTTTTTTGGTGGGGGGGAGGTGGTGATAGGAATGTCCCAAACTGGATTGTTCTGATAACTGTCCAACTCTATA
>NW_007884875.1:0-547 GCF_000696425.1 Galeopterus variegatus
GGGCTAGCGAAGAGCTTTTTATACTGTTCCTTAGAGCCTGTGGGTTCTGGAAACCCCTTTCCAAGGCTACCACAACAGCGGGCAGGGGGAGAGGAGTGCAGATGATTTCTGATTCACCCAGAGACACTTGCCTTTTGTTTGCTTTAAATATTTCCTTTGAACAAAGAGTTCTCCAGGTTTAAAAAAAAATTGTTTTTTTAAAAACTGTTATAATAGATCATCTCCCAGGGCCCATTCTAACAAACATTTTATAGTTCTTTTAAAAGTATTAATACCTTCCAAACCTCACCTTTCGTGTAAATTGTGCTTTACAATTTACTAAGCACTTTCACCAACATTATTTTATTCATTCCTCATTATAACCCAGTGCAGTGAGCAGATGGTATTAAATTCGTATTATAGATGAAGAAATTGACAACCAAAGTACATAACCACAAGGTAACGGAGCTAACAAAAACCCAAATCTTACAAGTCTGTTGCTCTTTTAAGATTTAAAATTTTAGTGTATTGCCTTTCCATCAGAGGAGGTAGACCAAAATAATAGAAC
>NW_007884876.1:0-547 GCF_000696425.1 Galeopterus variegatus
GGTAACACTTTGTACTTAGGGTTTCACTTCAGCAAAACAAATTATAGGTACTAACAAATTTTATACTCACACACCTTTAATAGCAAAGAGTTTATATATTGGGGCAATTTCCAAGCAGTTCCGTACAGATATTAATTGTCTTTGTAAATATTCAGCAAACAAAAATACAGCCCCTTATAAGTTGTCAGCACCGCAGAGTCTGTCTATGACCTCCCACTGCTCTGCCTATCACTCATGGGCCACAAGAGCTGGAGGTCTGAGAGTCAACTGGGGACATTTCATTCTAAGAGAGACACTGACAAACGGGAGTTTGTCCTGAGGAGTGTCATTAGAGGAAGGAAGGTCTGGATATAGTGCCTCATGGGGATCAATTGGTGAAGCTGAGGATGTTTAGTTCAGAGAAGACTTTACGTGTTTGCAGAGTTGCCATGGTGAAGAAAGGCCCGTGGGGGCCACTGTGCAACTGTCAGGGCTGCTCATCAGTGGGATAGGGTGTCTTGTGGGATGATGCACTAGCATCAAACAGGCTAGGTGAGCACCTGCAGGG
>NW_007884877.1:0-547 GCF_000696425.1 Galeopterus variegatus
ATTCCTAACTGTGCCTGGTTCCTCAACTTCTCATTTTTATTCCCCCACTGGTTGATTTCTAGGCTTTCTACTCAACAGAAACTGGGTTGGTACAAATCCTCGAAGATACAGACATCCAAGTGCTTCTTTCTTGGTGGTTCATCCTGAATTTTTCCTGACTTTGGGCCTTACGATGCATCCCTTTCCTTTGTATTCCACGTTCTCAGTACCACGAGACTGGGTTTTACCAAATTGGAAGTTTGTGCACATTTTTTTAATGATAAGAGTTTGCAAGACAAAGGCAAGATCATTCTTTCGGGGGACATCTGCACATTACTTTCAGAATTCACTTACTTTCACTTTTATTCACAAGAGCATCTAAGATGTAGAGCCAAACAATCAACAAAGCATTTCTTTTCTTTTACTATTCAAGTTGCTGGAAAACCGCTGAACCCTCTTACAGTATTTCAAATAACTACTGAGCAAAATTTGAAAGAGCCCATTTACCCTTCTCTATGGAAATAAAGGTGCCATCAGAGCATTGCATAAGATTCTTTATTTTTACCAT
>NW_007884878.1:0-547 GCF_000696425.1 Galeopterus variegatus
ATACAGAATGCATAAAGGTGGGAGAAACCATGATGAGAGAAAGAAAAAAACCACTCTGACCGTTTCAAGCCCCGACTGCATCCAGGCTGGAGCTGCTGAGTGCACAGAGCAGGAGCTGGCAAAAGCAGCAGCTGTGATCTTTGGATGAAGTTGCTTGGAGGCAGCAGGGGAGAAAAGGGCCTTGGTGACCCCCAGGCCAGCAAGATCACTAATAGGGTTCCCATGGACCCACATAGGAGTGTGGAGCCCCAACAACTGAACAAAAGGAGCCACTCAGAGGCTGGTGAGTCATCTCAAGAGACCAGCACATGGCCTGTCCCATGGAAAGTGTTTGCAGCACAGGCAGTGGGGGAGACGGGCCCACCGGGAGAATACTGGGGCATGGCGAGGACAGCTGATCTGCCCCCCAATCAGTGAAGGACCACTCAGAGGAGACTGGTCAGGAATATAGAATTGCACAGGATGCAGTTTGATGAAAAGATTCACGCCCAGACCAGAGTTTCTACACAACTCAGGTGCACCAGACCTTTCAAGAGGTGGAAATACC
>NW_007884879.1:0-547 GCF_000696425.1 Galeopterus variegatus
GGGTATATATCCAAAGGAATGGAAATCATCATGTTGAAGGGATACCTGCATTCCCTTGTTTTTGCAGTTCTATTTACAATAGCTAAGAGTTGGAACCAACCTAAATGTCCATTAGTGGATGATTGGATAAAAAAAAAATGTGTTATATATACACAATGAATGCTTCTCCACCATAAAAAGGAATGAAATTCTGCCATTCACAGCAACATGGATGAACTTACAGAAAATTATGCTAAGTGAAATAACCCTGGTACAGAAAGAGAAATATTGCATGTCCTCACTCAAGTGGGAGCTGAAAAACCAACCAACCAAACAAACAAAAAAAGAAAGAAAGATACAACAATCACGATAATTCAGTGAAGTCACAAAAGTAGAAAATGGAACTGAAGCCACCAGAGTTGGGAAAGGGGGAGGGGGAGGGGAGGTTAGGGAGAAATTGGTAAAGGGCCACAAAAAATGATTACATTGTGTAATAATAAAATTTTTAAAATATGACAAAGAATACATGATAATAAAACCAAAGAGATGATACAGTAGGTGGATTTAA
>NW_007884880.1:0-547 GCF_000696425.1 Galeopterus variegatus
TACATATACAATTGTAATCTAATAGTACAATTATAATTTTAAAACAATGGAAGTATCAGTTACAGTTAAAGGTAAGTAGTGGTCTTATAATAATGTGGTTATTGGAAAATATTGCAACAATGAAACTCTTTTCACCAAAGAAAAATTTCTGGAAGAAAAATTTAGTAGTAATTTATCTCAATATAGTGTAACCTTGACAAAATACCTGTTTACAAATGCCAGGATAAATAAAAAGAGGTGTTAATATTCATTTGAAATTATTAAAGCAAAACAAACACATACATTTCATATTGTATCTTAATGTCAACTATGTCAATGCAAACATTGAGCAATTTGCTCATATAATATTAGCCTAATTTTTATTAATGTAATTTATCCAAATTCCCTCAGACCTAATCAGCCTGGAGATGCAATAGCAAAACATGAGTAAAAATAATATCAGAACAATATCTCTACCTTACCCTTGTTAGCAAAATATGAGACCTCAAAATCTGAGATTGCATTGTTAAATCCTGTTTTTATAATGAGAATAACTAAGGGTCCCTTG
>NW_007884881.1:0-547 GCF_000696425.1 Galeopterus variegatus
AGGAAAAATAAAACAAACACACACAATTCCAGAGTTGAAGTCAAGCCTTCTAGCTCTTCGATAATATTGTTCCTCTTATAATGCACAATAATATTCTAAAAATCTGTCATAATCACCTGATAAAATAGAATATATGAGAAGGAAGCACAATAGGAGCAGTCTAACACCCTGGCTATTACCAAGATAAAAATGCTGGTTTCATTCCTCTGCCATGTTCTAAAACTGACTCAAAATAAACTTATTTTTCCCACAACTTTGTCAAGGTATTGACAAATACTGACAAAACATATAATGCCTACTTAAAAAGAATTATATAGTAAGCATTTATTTCCCTCCATTTTACTTAGTAAATTATAGTAAGCATTTATTTCCCTCCATTTTAGCAATAGAGGCTGCATATTCATGTCTTTAAAAAGTGAACCTCTAACAGGGGGAAACTAAATATATAAAGAGGGGGAAACTAACTCATTTTCATGACTCTTCATGTGCTCTCTGCAGCTGTCATCTGCATGTCACAGAATCACATTGGTTGTGAACAATAGAAACA
>NW_007884882.1:0-547 GCF_000696425.1 Galeopterus variegatus
CCAGTCTGTATGTGGGATCCAAACCCTTGGCGGGAGCGCCACCACACTCCCAAGCGGCGCAATCTCCAGTGTGCCACCAAGCCGGTCCCTTCCATGAACTTTTTGAAGTACCCTCATATATGGGTATATATAATATATATGTGCACACATATGTATTGTGTATGTGTCTGCATATGTGTACGTATGTATGTATACATTGTTATATGTGTGTATTATATAAATGTATACATTGTTACACACATACATATGTGTGCATGTGTGTGTACACATATAAATATATATATAAAAGCTGGATTTTCTGGGGGCAGAGTACACAGCTGAATGGCAGAGTGGAAACAAACAATCCACAGTGAAAATACTGTCCAGAATAGCCCCCATATGTACCATTGAGAAGTAATTGCCTTTCATGCACATTTTCTGCCAGGGATTTAAATAATTCCCTGGTGACTCAAACCAATATTGAAACTTCCCTTGAATTGTAGAATTCTCTAAATTAATATCCTTTTATCTTTGATGGTAATGTATTAAAGTTTAGCCATTTAAAATA
>NW_007884883.1:0-547 GCF_000696425.1 Galeopterus variegatus
GATTTGTCTTATCTTGTGAGAGCTAGAATGCAAAAGCATAAAATACAAAATGAAAGTTATTACTAGCAAGACTGCGTCCACCCCAGGGCCTTTGCTCTTGCTCTTTCTTCTGCCTGGAACAGTTTTTTATTTTTTTTCTTTTTCTTCTTTTTTTTTTTAAATCAGTTACAAGTATATGAATAGCTGAATAGCTGACCACTCACTTCATCCAGGTCTCTGTTCAAACGTAGCTTCTCAGAGGAAGTTTCTGTGATCGTTCCAGTTAAATTCCCCCTACCCACCTATCCCTAATGCTACCTTACTTCTCTTCATAATGCTAATCACCACCTGGCTTGTCAGATCTCTTTATTTATTACTGGTTGTCCACAACTAAAGAGTAAGTCAATGAAGACATGGATTTTTGTTTTGATCTGTTTTGCTCACTAGTTGTATTTCCAGCACCTAGAATAGCGTCTGGCACATAAAGGTCAATAAATATTGAATGAAGGGCCGGCCCAGTGGCGCACTGGAGAGTGCGCCGCTTGGGAGCGTGGCGGCGCCCCCGCCG
>NW_007884884.1:0-547 GCF_000696425.1 Galeopterus variegatus
TCCTTTGAATACTTTTTTCAGCTCCATACTGTTTTCCCTCTTCTTCTTTGACTCCTATGATGTGATTTTTATGTACTTTGTTATTGTCTTATAGATTTTTGAGGCTCTGTTTATTTTTTGCCCAGTCTTTTTTCTGGCTCTTGTTCAGAGTGGGTAAATTCTACTGGTCTGTTTTCTAGTTTGCTGAATCTTTACTCTGCTGTCTTGTCACCAGTCGACTATTGGGCGTGCTGTGAGATTTTTAAATGTTGTTTACTGTATTTTTTAGCTCTTTAATTCCTCTTTCGTTCTTTTTTAACCTTCTCTTTTTTTGTTTTTTGCTGAGAATTTTTATTTTTTTAAAATTTGTTTAGATAGTGTTGTTTTGCTCATTGAAGCATTTATGTGATTGCTGCTTTTTAAATATTTGTTAGGAAATTTGAGTTACTTAAGTGTTGGAATCAGTTGATAGGGTTTTCTTGTGGAGTATACTAACATTTATAAAGAAAATGTATTTCACAGGGCCTAGTTTCCAAAGCCCTGTAGTTTCAGGTATAACCTAATCTTT
>NW_007884885.1:0-547 GCF_000696425.1 Galeopterus variegatus
TTAGGAAGTATTCACTGGAGACTTTCTTAGGTAGTAATAACCAGGAAGATTTTTTTTTTTTAACCAAAGGCTAGAGTCATCATTACTATGAATATATACACACATATACATATATACACATACAGGTATTTATTTATTTATTTATTTATTTATCACTGCACTGACAGAGAGAATCATTATGCTGAGCCATAGCATATCAAATTCGTCAACATGGTATTGGAAGATAATGAACTTAAGTTTCAAAGTTGCAAGGATCAATAACGTCTCAATTTACAGAAACTATTTATTAATGGTATAACAGCAAAACTCATTCATCATTTTTAAAAGAAGTATTGAAACATCTTTACATGCCAGGAAACTTTAAAGGAACTGTAGAAATAGAAATGAATCCCTTTAGAGGGATGATAAGTATAAGATTGTAGGATTCGATTTTACCCTATTTACAGGCTAATAAATCAGTCTATTATTGTTTCATGGGGTATGACAGAAGACAGAAGCAAAGAGACTTTATTATTCACAGCAAAACAAGTAGCATGGGACTCATATT
>NW_007884886.1:0-547 GCF_000696425.1 Galeopterus variegatus
TGGTGGTGACAGTGACCCAGGTGTCTCACATAGCAAAACAGCAGAGTAGAGAGAGAGAGAGAGCTTTTTATGTGCTGTTCTTTCAAAGCCCTCAGAACCAGGCCTATGGCCACCACTAAACAATCAACTTAATCACCTCTTCAAGGCCTCACTTTTAATAGGATTTCCCTCCCTCTTAACAGTCACCGTGGGGATCCAGCCTCCAACACTTTAAACTTTGAGGAGACACAATTCAATCCACTACAGCCACCATCAAAACTCATCAGACCAAAGACTTAAATCTCTATGTATTTTATTCCATGTACATTATATCTTTTTTTTTTTTTTAAAGATTCCATGGGAGAGTTTGTTTATAATGCAGATTCTTAGGGCACACTCCAGATAAACTAATAAATTCTAATAAATATTAAATTCTAAAAACCAGTCCAAAAGATACTGACAGGGCTGAGCCCGCAGCGCACTCAGGAGAGTGCGGCACTGGGAGCTCAGCGACGCTCCCGCTGCGGGTTCGGATCCTATATAGGAATGGCCGGTGTGCTCACTGGCT
>NW_007884887.1:0-547 GCF_000696425.1 Galeopterus variegatus
TAAATAATTTGAACCATTAGCAATTTCATTCATTTATGCAACTAAGATTTATTCGTTGCCTACAACATGTTAAGCACTGTGCTGGCCACTCAAGATTCATTTGTGAACAAATCAGAAATATAACGTAAGCCACATATGCAATTCTAAATTTTCTAAAAGCCACATTTTTAGAAATTAATACAAAACAGGTGAAAATAATTTTAGTTATACGTTTTATTTATCCCAAAATATCCAAATTTTAACATTTTAACATTTAACGAATATTTAAATGCATCAATGAGATATTTTACTGTTTTTCAAGTTAAGCCTTAAAAACACAGTGTGTATTTATACTTATTGCAGATATCAGTCGGACTAGTTACATTTCAAATGCTCAATAGCCACATGTGGTTGGTGGCTATCAGGAGGCACATAATGTCTAATTGTCTTTCTATTTATGATCTTAAATTGATCAATGGATTCAGGTATTGAATCTTGATCAGCTTGATCTTTTATCACCTATTTATTATCCTTGTCTAAATCCATTATTTCATTATGGATTGCAAAA
>NW_007884888.1:0-547 GCF_000696425.1 Galeopterus variegatus
ATAAACACTGCATGTACTCACTCGTAAGTGGGAGCTAAGAGAGAAATAAGGAAGGAAGGAAAGACCACAGTATTGCATTGATCTTGCAGAGGGAGAGAACATTCCTTGCGCTAGAAAGTGGAGTCGGGGGAAAGAGGGAGGCTGGGGATAATTGGGGGAAAAGAGGGAGGCTGGGGATAATTGGGTTGTGATCACATTGTACAAATGCAATTTGTGATAATGGGTATGCTGCCAGCATGAATCTGGCCCTCACATCATGGGCACGAGGGATAACAATCAGCTTTGTATGTCATGAATATTCATAATTTTAAAATAAGCATATAAATAATAAGTTTTTTAAAAAAGTGACAGTGAACATTTCAGCTCCTTTCTCCAGATAATTTAAACCATTTTTTTTTTTTTTGGCAATTTCAGAAGTCCTTATCTTTTTTTCCCCTTCTTCATCAATAGAGTTGCCTGAATGAGGCAGTAAGAGTTTGTGAAATTATGGAATATCATATTTATGGGTGCTCAGAGGGCAAAATAATCCAAATGGTCTTTTCTTTTT
>NW_007884889.1:0-547 GCF_000696425.1 Galeopterus variegatus
AAATTCTTTTTGTTCCACATGCTCTCTAATAATTGATATTCTGACTCTTTCTAATTTTAGCATTCTGGTGTATATGGAATGGTATTCCATTGCAGCTTTTGATATCCCTTTGCAAACGACTGTTCAGATGAGCAACATGTCATGTATTTACTGGGAAACCTTTTGCAAAATTGCCTGTTTATGTATTTTGCAAATACTAATTTTATTGTATCAGAGAAAAAAAATTAAGGATGTAAAATTCACTGACCATTAAAAAAGAGACTGATTGGTTGAACTATTTTAAAGTAAGATTTTATACCCAAAGATTTCATTAAGAAAGTAAAAGTGTAAACCACGGAGTGGGAGCAGGTATTATTGGTTCATGTAACTGATAAAGAACTCATAGCAAATATGTATGAATAAGAGAAATATAGATAATGCAATAAAATTAGTATATACAAAAATACACGAATAGGCAATTCACAAAAGATTTCCCAATAAATGCATGATATGTTGCTCACCTGAATTAGTTATTTGGAAGTGATAATAAAAACCTCTATAGAATACC
>NW_007884890.1:0-547 GCF_000696425.1 Galeopterus variegatus
TGAGAATATTCTAAGATATTTTGCCTACCTGGTCTGCTTGTTTCTATGCTGAGAGGCATTCTGTCCTCTAGAAGGAGAAAGGAAAGAACAAAGCTTGAGCCTGGGAAAAATGGAAGTAATCTCTTTTTCTAAAGCTAATCTCCTCGCAAAGCCATAAGTATGACATGTTAATGGAGGATAAATAATTCACTCCTCATAAATAACATTCTTATTTCACCACAGTGAATATTCTCTCTAATGCTCTCATTTGCCTGCAAAAGTACAGATACCTAGAGATAAGTTGTAGATCAATGGCAAAAAAGAAGTACGTACCTCAAGAAAGCAAACATTTTGAAATTTACCAGGGCAATTCATATTGAAGACAAATGATATATTTATTTCAACACTTTGTTCCTATTCCTCTGAAACAGTAAGACAAATATTTATCCAACCCATCAGGAAAAATTGATTTTTCACCTACATATCAGTCTCAGAAAGGTAAGTTAGAAAAGAGTAAATTGGTAGGGACATGGAACATTTTGTAAATTTGGCTGGAAAGCTATTTTTT
>NW_007884891.1:0-547 GCF_000696425.1 Galeopterus variegatus
TTGGTCTGTAGTTTTCTTTTTTATACAGTCTGGTATTAGTATTATAGTGATGCCATTTTCACAAAAAGAATTGAGAAATGTCTCCTCTTCATCTCTTTTCTGAAAATGGGAAGAATCATTGTTAATTCTTCTCAAAATATTCAATAGAATTTTCTAATGAACCCATCTGGACCTGAGATTTTATGTTCTGGAATTTATTTAATTGAAAATAAATGTTCTTAGTAATTATAGAGCATTAAAATTTTTTATTCCTTATTAGGTAGATTGCATTTGTGTTTTGCAGTAAATTGTTCTATTTCATCTAAGTTGTCAAATTTATGTCAGTAGAGTTGTTCAGAGTGATTTTTTATTATTATTATGTTGACTCTGCAGCACCTGTATTAATAACCCTTATTTTTTCTGATATTGATAAATTGGTGTTCTCTCTCTCTCTTTCTTTCTCTCTCTCTTGGCAAACTTGCTAGTGGTTTGACAATTGTATTGATAATTTCAAACAGCCAAATTTTCTGTTAATTGGTTTTCTCTATTTTATTTCTTTGATTTAAGT
>NW_007884892.1:0-547 GCF_000696425.1 Galeopterus variegatus
GATGATGTCAGCAGCCCCTCTATGGTTGTCGCAACCAATAAAGTTTCCAAACATTTCTTTTTTTATTTTTTTTCGCGACCAGCAACGGTATCGCAACCCTCAGTGTCGCGCCCACACCGCGCTCAACCAGTGAGTAGACCGGTCTCTATATGGGATCCGAACCCTCGGAGGGAGCGCCACCGTGCTCCCAAGCACTGCACTCTATCGAGTGCGCCACCAGGCCGGCCCTTCCAAACATTTCTGAATATCCCCTGTGGGCAAATTGCCCCTGCTTTAGAACCACAGATATCTATAAATGTAATAATATCAGTATAATAATTAAAATAAATATGAATAGAATAAATAAATGTAAATGGGATTTAGAGGAAAGTTGTGTTGGTGAGTGTGACAGATCATATCCACAGAGGACTGAGATCCACAACAAATTGGGGAGGTTTTAGAGGATGTATGTACCAACCTGGTTTTTTATTTTCTGTTATTTTGGTATTTTGACATCTGCAACTTTGCTTACTCTGGAGAAATGTCCTCTCTGAACTAGTCAGTTCCT
>NW_007884893.1:0-547 GCF_000696425.1 Galeopterus variegatus
TCGTTCCGCCCGGTACATTCCCACCATGCACCACCTGTCCCACTCTCTGCTTCTAGGTAAATCCCTTTTAGCTCCCTTGCCCCTCTCCCCTCCCTCCCAGCCTAAGCTCCGCTAGGCCATAGTTCTAGCATCGGCCAGGAGGGGGCGCGCGAGCGGTCAGTCGGAGGCCCAAGCGCGGGGCGCGGACGGGGTTGGGGTCGAGGGGCTGCATCCACGGCCCTTGTCTTTCAGAGGCTGAATACGCGCCCAGGGTGCGGCTGCGTTCCGGGGGAGTTCTGCCTACCCCCACCCCGCATCCTCTGCAAGTCCCGCGGGGCCGACGCAGCCGCCGTCGTCGTGGCTCTGAGAGGGGGCGCGCGCCCTCTGGTGGCTGCGGAGCAGCGCAGCTCCCTGGGCTGCTGGGAGGGGGCGTCGTTAGGGGACCAGGGTGGTTGTGTTAGTTCTCTCTCTCTTCCCCTGTTCCCTTTTCCTGGGCTTGTCCTTGACCTGGCGGAGTGGGAGGGGTTGGGTGGTGATCGGCAATCCAGGCCCCTCTCTGGGGGTTGGA
>NW_007884894.1:0-547 GCF_000696425.1 Galeopterus variegatus
GTGGTGCGGTAGCAGACCGTGTTCACCGAGGGTCTCATCCTAGTGAAGAGCTGGGTGCTACAGTGTCCAGCCACCTGGAGACTGTGAGAATCCTCAGAGCATGGTGAGACTCACGCGCCTTTTCTAGCCTGGGGAATGGAGGGAACTACATGTCAAAGGGAAAGTGGCAACAAAGTTTCTTTTCCTTTTGGAGAACTGAAATCTTTTAAGGCAAAAAAAGTCATTTGGATAGTTTTTCCTCATGCTGGTAGCCTGCTAGAACTGTATTAGAGAGATTCCTTCAAGAACCCACTCAACACCCCCAAATGAGGCACCGTTTTAAGGCTGGAAGATAAAAGACAGGGCTGTTTTTAAGCCTAAGGGGTGGAACAATAAACAGCCTGAATACGTTGCCTCGAGTTTTAAGTCCATTCACATTCTTACTTAGTATGCGCTCATGCGACAACGTCGAGTTGAACACGAGCCAAATATGAGTTGTTTAATGTGGGCTTCGAAGCTGCACAAAGATAAACCTTTAGGACTCAGCCATTTGAAAAGAAGGACTGTC
>NW_007884895.1:0-547 GCF_000696425.1 Galeopterus variegatus
ACCAAGTCAAGGGTTAAGATCCCCTTACCAGTCATCTTTAAAAAAAGAAAAAAAAAAAAAATCAAATGAGGCAAATGATCTGTCTCATTTGAAAAAATGGGATAATGATATGTCATTTATTGATTTGTTGTTAAGTATTAAATGAAGAATGCATGTAAAGTCTTTAGAGCAGTACCTGGCATAAAGTGAACAGTTATTTAATATTTAATATTATTAATAAGGTAATCTGGCAGGGAACTGGCTGTTTCATTAGGGACCCAACCAAAAATGAGACTGAGGCATCAAAACTTGTACTTGTTGCCCTACATTTCATTCAATTTCTTTAAATGATCCTTTGAACTTTTGCCTGGGAGTAATCACTGGGTTCTGAGTTGGTGTAAATAGATCTTTAATAATTCTCCTGTTTTCAGCACTGCTTCTTATTCCCGTCTTTCATAGACGCAATCAATTAGAGCTTCTTTCAGGTTCTGCTAGGCAGAGTCACCACCTCTACTGTAATATCTTTCCCAGTCTATACCACTCTTAGTTTCTTATATCAATACACTTG
>NW_007884896.1:0-547 GCF_000696425.1 Galeopterus variegatus
GGAAACACTTCAGGAAGTAGCACTGGGCAAAGGCTTTCTGAATATGACCCCCAAAGCATAGTCAACAAAAGGAAAAATAAGCAAATAAGATTATATCAAACTGAAAAGCTTCTGCATAGCAAAAGAAACAGTTAACAGAGTGAAAAGACAACCTACAGAATGGGAGAAAAAATTTGCAAACTATGCATCTGACAAGGGATTAATATCCAGAATATGGTTGGAACTCAAACAATGATAAAAAACAAATAACCTGATTACAAAATGTGCAAAGGAGCTGAGTAGGCATTTCTCAAAGGAAGATATTCAAATGGCCAACAAACACATGAAAAAATGCTCAACATCACACAGTATAAGGGAAATGCAAATCAAAAACACATTGAGATATCATCTCCTGCCAGTTAGACTGGAAGTTATAAAAAATACAGAGAGTTACAAATATTGGTGAGGATGTGGAGAAAGGAGAACCCTCCTGCATCATTGGTAGGAGTGTAAATTGGTGCAGCCATTATGGGAAACTGTATAGATGTTCCTCAAACAACTACAGATA
>NW_007884897.1:0-547 GCF_000696425.1 Galeopterus variegatus
TTTATTGTTTTGGCTACTTTTATCATTGACTCTTTAAGGATTCCTAGCTATGCTATTATATAATATGCAAAGACACGTAGTTTTACTTAGGTCTTTCTCTGTCACATTTGATTCTTTTTTGGTTTAAATTGTACTCGTGTTTTATGAGGATCAGAATTCTTTTTTCTTTTTTGGCTGCTGGCTAGTATGGGAAACCAAATATCTTGTCTTTGTTGTTGTAACACTATGCTCTAACCAGCTGAGCTAACCGGCCAGACACCAGAATTCTTAATATCTTATTATTTCCACTTTTGCTAAAGTCTCTTTAGCTACTTTTTGTTTGGATGAAACTTCCTATAGTCCTTGGGCCAGAATTTTTCTGTAAAGAGACTGATAGTAAATATTTTAGGCTTTGCAAGTCACATGATTTAACTGTTGTAGAGCAAAAACAGCCATAGACAGTACATAAACTATTTAATGGAACTGTATTCCAGTGAAGCTTTATTTACAAAACCAAACTATGTAGTTTCTTATCCACTGCTCTAGTAGATTACTTGAGAATGATCCA
>NW_007884898.1:0-547 GCF_000696425.1 Galeopterus variegatus
TTCCATCCCTTCACTATTAGTCTGTGTGTGGCTTTATAGGTGAGGTGAGTCTTGAAGGGGGTATAAAGTTGGGTCTAACTTTTTAATCCAAGTAGTCAATCTGTGTCTTTTGAGTCGGGAGTTTAGTCTATTTATATTAAGGGTCGTTATAGAAAGGTATTGTTTTACTTCTGGTATTTTATTGATTTTTGTTTGGATGTTTTAAATATCTTTTATTCCTTTCTCACTCTTTTATTGTCTTTGATATTTGTTGGTTTTTTGAGGTGGTAAGACTTAGTTTCTTTCTTTTTCTTAATTGAATTTTTGTTTTACTGATGGATTTTATTCTTTCTTGTGTACTGACTACACTATGGCAGTGACTACAGTTTTTCAGATTCCCAGTGCAGGACTCTCTTGAGGATTTCTTGCAGGGCTGGTCATGTGGTAGTGAACTCCTGCAGCTTTTGTCTGTCTGGGAAATACTCTATTTCTTCCTCATTTTTGAAGGATCACTTTGCTTTGAATATAGTATTGTTGGCAGGCAGGTTTTGGTTCTTTTATTTTTTTT
>NW_007884899.1:0-547 GCF_000696425.1 Galeopterus variegatus
GTAGGTGCTCAGGAAATGACTGATTGGTCTATTGCTCGTAAGTCAGAATCACCGCTCTCTGACTTTGAAACCAGCAGGAGACACCAAGCCAAAGAGTCAGGATGATACAAGGGGCTTTTAGGAATGCAGCGTTTCTGGAATTCTTGGTATAGATCATCGCAGCTGACGCTCCCTTAGAGGAGCAGGTGGAATAGGAATTGTAAGAATCGTAGCAACGACTGTCTTCAGCTTCTGGAAAACAAAGCCTTGGCAGTAAACACCTTTTGTTCTCTGGAGGGTAAACTGGAGAAGTTACCAGAGGGAGATGAAAATGAGACACAGGGACAGGGAGGGGAATCCTGGGCAGGACCAAAACCCCAGCTGAGCCCACCCACCATCCCAACCATTTGCAAGGTTCCAAGAGGCAAAACTCCCCATGAGTTGGGAAGTCCTGCCTGGAATGCCCTTTCCTGCTTCCATCTGCTGGGGAACTCCTACTCTACCTTCAGGACCCAGCTTTCCCCAGCACAGGGAGCACACTCTCCTTGCTCACAGCTCTCCTAGAGCA
>NW_007884900.1:0-547 GCF_000696425.1 Galeopterus variegatus
AATATATTTAACTTCTTAGTGACCAAACAGATGAGAGAGTGTTATGATTTAGTGATGGATAATTTTATGGAACACGTGTTTTAGTTAATATGAGATTTACAATCCATCCTAAGTACACTAAGAGGGAAAGAAACTGGATTAAGTATAATTAACTTCTCACTGGCTAATGAATGCCTCTGAGAGAATTATGATGTGTGGTTGACAAGTCCTTGATAATTATCTCTAAGCCTCCTAAAGAAGAGGGGGAGAAAATCAGGCAAGAAACCAGCATTTGTTGCCTCCTGTGTTAAACAATGTCAACCTATGCCCCATCTGCAAAACTGAGGCTCAAAGAAGCTGAAGAATTTTCCCAAAGTGACAAAGCTGATGAGCTGTAGAGCTGGGATAAGAAACCAGAGGCTTCTGACCCTGCAACCTTGTTCCGTATGTGCTGTTAGAAAATGAACATTCAGAGAAAGGAAATGACAATATGTAGAGAGATCATTTTGCAAAGAAAGTGTTTCTGTCTTAGGTCTTCGTTGTGATCAGTAATTGGCAAACTTGTGTA
>NW_007884901.1:0-547 GCF_000696425.1 Galeopterus variegatus
GGGGTGGGGGGTGGTCTGTGGCTCCATTTTCCCCTGGAGCCTGCCTCCCTCCACTCGCTGTGGTTCTCCCTGGCCTGAGGACAGCGTCCCTCCTGGGAAGTCCCTTCACAGTCACAGTGCACACTCTTCCCCTCTTCTCTGTGGGCCCTCTATCACAGGTCTTTATTCCTGTACAAATAATTAAGTCTATTTTTTAGGCATATGTGAAAGTTAACACATCATTCAGCCCAGAGTGGAATGAGATGCCGTTAGGTGGCATATATCCTCTGGCATTTGTGTATTACAGTTGAAATAGCTCCAGCTTCACTAATCTCTGCGGAACATTTTGCACTCTTACTTGCATCCAGTATTCTCTGTCCAGGTTGTGATATGTTGCCACTGTGGCTTAAGGTGGGTGATTTAGAACAGCGCTCAGTTACACCAGGAATTTGATTTTGTAGGTTATGCCTAACAGTGGTTCTTGGATATAATTCTCAGAATGGTGTCATCAGAAGTTGTTCGGATGTTCATTGTATTTTGTGATTTAGGGAGAACAAGAAGGCCAAGG
>NW_007884902.1:0-547 GCF_000696425.1 Galeopterus variegatus
GGGGAGACAAAACACATGACACCCTTAGAAAACAATTTAAAAATCCACAGAGGTTCAAAGGCAGACAAGACCTGAGTGTTCAGGGAGGGCTTCATGGCAGAGGCTTCCAAAGCTTTGAGAATGGAAGGACGTGGATGAACGGAGGGTTAGGGTAGTACAAGATAGAGCAGCAGCACATGCAAAAGGTCCCTGCATATGAATGCTCCTGAGAACGAGAAGTCAAGGCCCTGGCACACAGCAAGTGCTCAATAATGCTTCCTGAGCTCTACCTGCCAAACCTCCTATGCTTCAGAGGTGGCACTGGTAAAAAGAGTTTGCACATCAGTCTGAAAGCTGCCTCTGCAAAGGACTGGTTTTGGTTTCCCTTTAAGGGACTGGTTCTCTAGGGAATGACTCACAACTAGGTAGCTCTCTGCCCCAAAAGGCTGGGCCACACCAGAGAAGTACAGGCCTGCAAGGCTCACCTCTGGGGTCACAAGAACAGCATTCACACTGGAGCCCAGCCAAGGTCAGTTCCCATAGTCATCCCCACCTCCAGGTCAACCCA
>NW_007884903.1:0-547 GCF_000696425.1 Galeopterus variegatus
AAAAAAGAAATAAATACTGTTCTTTAAAATCTTGCATTAGCTGGACTGGTAAATCCTTTTTTCACAAATATTACAGAGGGGAACTTGACCTCAGGTTTTTTCCAGTTGGTCACAAATTTTAAATTAGTGATAATATAAATATAAAAGTTAATTCTATTTTGAGTGTAGCTCTCAATGCTATTATCTATTTTTTTTTTGGTGGTTGGCCAGTACAGGGATCCAGATCCATGACATTGGTGTCATAAGGCTGAGCTGTATAGGAATGGTATTACTTATTAGAGTTTTCCCCCAAATTATTATTAAATGCCCAAAATAAAATAGTCAAATCACAGTATTCTGTAAAATATAATAAAAGGATATATTAATCTGCTCTTCACAAGACTAAGAAGTTCAGCATTCAAAAGGAGTCATTTCATTAGCAAAGTACCTAAAATCTCTTCAAGCAGACATTCTTCAGTGTTCAACACAGTAGGTAGTGTTTGTTAACCTATATTTTTACATGTTTTAGTTTTATGGAGTAATTTCTTTTTTGTTGTTGTTTTTTTTT
>NW_007884904.1:0-547 GCF_000696425.1 Galeopterus variegatus
CATCAAATAAACATTCTTAGAAGTAGCAGTATTATTAGAAATCAGCTAATGGGACACCTTCACTTTTCAGTTGATAGAATAAGCTCAGAGAGGTTAAGTGAATTGCCTGATGTTGCACAGCTAGTTAATATCACACATGAAACTAATAATGATACTTACTAATTAATAACCAAGTGTACCATCTTATTTATGTTATCCTGCCTCCCAAACACATTATATACTAATTGCTTAATTATGAGTTTGTTTCATAGGCAAGCATAGCATAGTAAATTTACCAGTAGGAGATATGTGCCTTGGTCTTCTCCTAATATGAAAGGAGTTTGCATTAATCCCATCACACCCTCTGTGATGCAGTGTGGGTGGTGGGGAGGCTTTCCAGTAAGTTCACTCTGTGCCATGGATAATGTATTAGTCCTTTCTCTGTTGCTCGTAACAGAATACCTGAAACTGGGTAATTTATAAGATAATGAAATTTATTTCTTACAATTTTGGAGGCTGAGAAGTCCACAGTCCAAAGGGTGCATCTGATGTAGGGTCCTCTCCTGGG
>NW_007884905.1:0-547 GCF_000696425.1 Galeopterus variegatus
GTCAGAATTCAATACAACAATGCTTAGATTGGTCCACTGCTTGGCACTTGCTCATCTGCCTGCAGACAACACCTATGATCATGCCGTTGCCTTCACCTGACCTTTTCCCCCCCACTCCTGCCTCTCTCTCTGTTTTCTTTTCCAGACATCTTTGTGCTAATTGCCTCTGTGCCAGTGGTTGCTGTGGGAAACCAGGGCAATGTCTTGGCCACCTCCCTGCGAAGCCTGCGCTTCCTGCAGATCCTGCGTATGCTGCGAATGGACCGGAGGGGTGGCACCTGGAAGCTCCTGGGGTCGGCCATCTGTGCCCACAGCAAAGTAAGTGCCACAGAGAAGCCACGAGACCACATGGGCTTCTCACCCACCTCTGCCCTTTCATGGCATCTCCTCCTTACAGTGTTTTCAAAAGGTGGCCACTCTGCAACTGCTGATGATAATGACATGGAGGAGGGGGAGGAACATGAAGAAGAGGAGATAGTAAGCAGGTGTGCTGAGCAGCTGTGCTGAGCAGGTGTGCTGCAGGGAGCAGAGACACATAGACCTGGAC
>NW_007884906.1:0-547 GCF_000696425.1 Galeopterus variegatus
TTCCAGAGTTCAGCTCGAAGATGGGAAAGTAGCGGGATAGCTAGGTTGGAGGGTATGGTTTTTTTTTTGTTTTTTTTTTTAAAAAGATGACCGGTAAGGGGATCTTAACCCTGGACTTGGTGTTGTCAGCACCACGCTCAGCCAGTGAGCGAACCGGCCATCCCTATATGGGATCCGAACCCGAGGCCTTGGTGTTATCAGCACCGCACTCTACTGAGTGAGCCACAGGCCGGCCCAGAGGGTATGGTTTTTGTTTAGGGATGATTCCTGGATGTAAAGGGGACCTCCCATACATAATTTCAAAAGGGGAGAGGTTTGAAGGTTTCTTCGGGAGGACCCTGAGTCTGAACAAGGCTAGGGGTAAAAGGCGGGTCCAGTCAAGGTGAAGTTCCAGAGATAGTTTAGTAAGGATGTCTTTTAGAGCCCTGTTGGCGCGCTCAACTTTTCCTGAGGCCTGTGGCTGGTAAGGACAGTGTAGATGCCAACGGAGGGAGAGGGCTTGAGATAAATTTTGTATTATTTGAGCGGTGAACTCTGGGCCGTTGTC
>NW_007884907.1:0-547 GCF_000696425.1 Galeopterus variegatus
TTAATAGTTAAGTTACCTTAATACAAAAGTCAGTTCATTGGCCCTAATAATGGGGCATCTTTCATTGCTGGGGTTGGCTTCTACTCAAGCAGATGAGTATCCTTACATAATGTCATAGAAGTATTCTGTATAATATATGCAATGAGTATCAGTGTATGTTTTTTCACAGTCTTGAGGTAATTAAATAGATTTGACATCCAATCCTGTTGCTACTAGAATTTTTTAAAACCTCCCTGAGGATCAATTTTTTCATATGAGGGTACTTCTAAAAGTCTGTGGAAAAATAAGGAGGAATATATTCTGATGTTCTATTGCACAGTAGGGTGAGTATTGTTAACAGTTAAGTTTTGTATATTACATAGTAGCTAGAGGAGAGCTCCTTGAATGTTTTCACCACAAAGAAATGATAAATGCATGAGGTGATTGATACATTAACTACCCTGACCCAATTATTATACAACATATATACGTATTAAAATATCAACTGTACCCCATAAGTATCTACAATTACAATGTGTAAGTTAAAATAATAAAAAAAGATAATATG
>NW_007884908.1:0-547 GCF_000696425.1 Galeopterus variegatus
AGTGAACATGCAGAAAGAGAAATCAAGAATTCTTGCCCATTTACAATAGCCACCAAAAAAATAAAATACTTAGGAATTGAGATAACCTAGGATGGGAAAAATCTCTATAATGAGAACTACAAATCACTGTTGAGAGAAATTAAAGAGGACACAAGAAGATGGCAAGATATCCCATGCTCTTGGATTGGAAGAACCAACATTGGGAAAATGCCCATACTACCCAAAGTGACATGCGAATTCAATGCATTCTCCATCAAAATTCCAATGACGTTTTTCTCAGAAATGGAAAAATTTTAAAGACATTTATATGAAATAACAAAAGACCATGCATAGCCAAAGCAATTCTGAGCATAAAATAAGATAAAATAAAATAAAGCTGGAGGCATAGCACTACCTGACTTTAAAACCCATCAAAATTCCAATGACATTTTTCTCAGAAATAGAAAAAGCTATCCAGACATTTGTATGGAATAACAAAAGACCATGCATAGCCAAAGCAACGCTGTGCAAAAAAAATAAAGCTGGAGGCATAACACTACCTGACTTT
>NW_007884909.1:0-547 GCF_000696425.1 Galeopterus variegatus
CAGATGCTGTATCAGTGCTTTTAACATACTAATTCAGTCTTCACAACAACCCTCTGAGACAGGAACTACTGGTTTTCCTCCCTTTTTATCAGATGGGGAACTCGGGCTCATAGACTGTTCGGAGGGAAAGAACACCAAGTGCAGGCCTGTGCTGGGACTGAGCCTGGCACTGTGGTGACAGTGAGGTGGGCTGGGGAAAGAGCAGTTAGGGACGGAGTCAGAGAGGAAGGCTGGGCCACATCATATTCAGCTTCGAACACCGTGGTAAGGATCTTGGGATTTATGCTAAACGCAATAGGAGGGACTGAGAGAAGGGGAGTGATGTGATCTCGTTTGTGTTTTAAAAAAATCACTGGCTGGTGGAGAACAGACGGAAGGTGGGCAGGAATGAAAGAGGGAGACCAGGCAGGAGAGAGATGAGGTCGTGGTGGTTACACTAGTGGGTCAGCTGTGCAGGTGGTGAAAAGTGATTGGATTGAGAATGTATTCAAAAGACAGACCAACAGGACTTGCTGAAGGCTTGGATATGGAGCGAGATAAAGAAATG
>NW_007884910.1:0-547 GCF_000696425.1 Galeopterus variegatus
GTGAAGAATTTAGATTTTAGAATCCAAGGTCTCTGTGCAGTAGGTGTGTTGATTAATATGGTGTGGGGGCAGGGTAGGGGGTAGGCTTACTGTCTCAGTGTCTCACAGCTAGGTAATACGTGGGTGTATTTTTGTGAGTGTGTGTGTTTAAAAACATGACGTCTCCAACACCACAGGATTTGTTTTCTCCTTTTCTATATTTGTAACAATGACTTCATTATTATTAATATATTCGTTTGTTTGACCAGTCCCCCTTCTGTCATCACCACTGGCCCCTCTCCCATATGGAACCTTCCTTACCCTACTTGGACTCTCGACTCCCCATGTTAGGCTGCTGCCCCAGCATGGGTGCCTTACTCATCCTACACAGATACCCTGCATGAATGTCCTCCTCATCCTGCTCAGGTTCTGATTCCCCACAACAGGACACTCCTGCTGTGACTGGTTCCTTTCCTTACCCCACTTGGACCCTGACACCCCATATCAGCTACCCCCGTATATGGACACCCTCCTCACCCCACTTGGGCTCTGATGCCCCATCTTACAA
>NW_007884911.1:0-547 GCF_000696425.1 Galeopterus variegatus
CACAACAGATATGATGACAGTGAAAAATTTTGAAATGCTGTGAGAATTACCAAAATGTGATGCAGAGACAGGAAGTGAGCACATGCTGGCAAACTTGCTCAATGCAGGGTTGCCCCAAACCTTCAATTTATAAAAAAACAAACAAACAAACAAAAAGCACAATATCTATGAATCACAATAAAGTGAAGTTCAATGAAACAAGGTAAACGTGTGCATAATGCGTACACCTGTGCATAACGTGTATACCTTTGCATAACATGTATACCTATGCATAACATGTATACCTGTGTGTAACTCCCTAGCACACACTATACCTTCCGGTTAGCTTTCATTATCATTAATAAGTCGCCATGTCGTTCTAGGCCTTAATCTCTGATTGCTGGAGAGTCAGGTTTGGGCTGAATGAGAGATGTGAGATCCGCAGCATTCGTCCCCGCCTTCTCATTTTCTGCCCCTGACAGACACCACTAACTGATCACAGCACTCTCCCACTGAGTCCAGTCATAGCCTTAAAATCTTTCCCAGGGCCATACTCCAGGCAGCCACT
>NW_007884912.1:0-547 GCF_000696425.1 Galeopterus variegatus
AAAAAAGAAAAAAGAATTAAAAACAATGAAGAATATCTAAGAGAGACATCAGACAACCTTAAGCACTCAAATATCTAAGTCATGGGTATTCCAGAAGGGGAGGGAAAAGGAGATTGCATTGAAAACATATTCAACAAAATAGTGGCAGAAAACTTCCCAGGTATAGGAAAAGACACAGATCTTCAGATTCAGAAAGCTCAAAGATCCCCAAACGTATTCAACCCAAGAATGTCTTCTCCAAGACATGTTATAGTCAAATTGGCAAAACTCAAAGACAAAGAGAGAAACTTGAAAGCTGCAAGGGAGAAGCGTCAAATCACCTATAAGGGAGCCCCAATCAGACTAACATCAGACTTTTCATCACAAACCCTAAAAGCCAGAAAGGAATGGGATGATATATTCAAATACTAAAAGACACAGATTTCCAGCCAAGAATACTCTACTCTGCAAGGCTATACTTCTGAAATGAAGGGCAAATAGTATATATCTCAGACAAACAAAAACTGGGGGAGTTCACTACCACACGACCACCCTTACAAGAAATTCT
>NW_007884913.1:0-547 GCF_000696425.1 Galeopterus variegatus
CTGTCTTCCACTGGCACTGGAGCATCCTCAGATTGTTCATGGATTCTATTTACACCAAGTTTCCAAAGTCAGTAGGAAATATAAGACTATCCCTGTTCCCACAAAATTTCTAGCTCCTAAATCAATTTATCACTGAAACTACTGATTCACAGAAGCAGAGAAAATTATTTTAAACTTACATTGATATTGCTGGTTATAGAACACAGCAAAATTCTTAATGACTTGGAGAAAGAGAGAGAAAATGATAAATCCTATTGGTTTTAGCTTTGTTAAAGTGTCCATCAGTCTATGCTAACTACCTAGAATCCATACCTTGTGAACTTAGAGGACAATTGGAAGAAATTTGTCCTTCAGAGAAAGTCATTCCTATCAAACCAAAAACCTTCAGAAGAATCTCAAGTCTTTCTTTGCCCTGCGTTGCAGCTGTTGGCATGTTCCCGGTGTCCTTAAAGGCCTGATGGTAGGTGCTCCCCAAAATTCAGCTTTGACTTCTGGAGAAATATACAAGCTCAGGCTGAAAAACAAAATGAAGGCCGGGGGGTGGGGG
>NW_007884914.1:0-547 GCF_000696425.1 Galeopterus variegatus
AAGAAAAAAAATGCAAATAAAATCAGAAGTGAAAAAGGAGACATTACAACTGATATCACAGAAATACAAGGGATCATAAGAAACTATTTGGAATAACTATATACCAATCAATTTGAGAACATAGATAAAATATATAAATTCCTGGACACATACAACCTACCAAGATAAAATCATGAAGAAATAGGGAATCTGAACAGACCAATAATGAGTGAGGAAACTGAATCAACTAATAAAAAGTTTGCCATTAAACAAAAAAGATTAGCCTGAAAGTTGTTATGCTTAGTGAAATAAGCCAAGCACAGAAAGATAAACACCGTGTGTTCTCACTTATATGTGGAAGCTAAAAAAAGTTGAGCTTTTAAAGTAGAAAGTACAATGATGGTTACGAGAGCCTGGGAAGTGTAGGGGAAAGTGGGGAATACTAGAGGTTGGTTAACAAATACAAACTTACAGGTAGATAGGACAAATAATTTCTAGTTTTCTATAGTAGTGCTAGTTGTCCACAATTAACAACAATTTATTGCATATTTTCAAATGGCTAGAAGAG
>NW_007884915.1:0-547 GCF_000696425.1 Galeopterus variegatus
ATCAGAATTACTATTGTCTCCAACATCTGCTTTCTCTTTTACCCTTTGATGATAGAATCCCCAAATCTCAGCTGTAAACATGGCCATCCAGACTAAAAAAACCCTTATGTGAGACCATCTATTATTTCTGAGCAAGGTAGATGAGTGGAAGAGGTGGGTGCACCTGAAGATTGTGTCCTAAAGAGGAAGTGATGCATCCTCCCCTCTCTCTCTTCATCAGGCTACTCCAAATGTCAACATCGTGATGAGCTGTTTTCAGCTGTGCCAACAAAGGCTGTACCCACCACTCCACTAAAACCACTGCTGTCTTTGTTACCTGGTTTTTCCCAGTAAGTTCAGACAAGAACATATGATCAGCAAATATTCATGGCTATGTCCTTAAATCTGCAACAAAGTAAGCTGTATTCTACTGCTCTCTGGACTTAATTTCAGCAATGGGGGTAGTTCAGATTATTTTGAGTATGACATGATTTAACAGTTTGGGGGATTAGTTGGGATATCAGTTTAGTAACTAGTAAATATTAAGGGCCTCCACAAAAAAAAAAAA
>NW_007884916.1:0-547 GCF_000696425.1 Galeopterus variegatus
ATCACCTGGCCAAGGTAGTGTTTTCTAGATTTGGCCACTGCAGAGTCACTCTCCCTACCCCTTCTTTTCCATACTCTAATTTCTATAGGTAAGTCACTGATCACAGTGCATACTTGCAGGGGCCAAGAGAAAACTTCCCCCTTAACACCTTAAAGCTTTCTGAAAAATCATTTAACAAACAGAGACTAACATGAAGAAAAGGCATAATAAATTTTATTATTTTAACATGCTGGGAGAGGGTGATGCATGGAGTAGTCACTAGAGAGTAATTTCCCAATTTTCCAGTGGGCTACAGAGAGCCAATATGCCCATTTTTATAGAGAAAGGGGAAATGGGGGTGTAGAATAAATGATTCTTTTTGTTTTTTATTTTTTTATTTATTTTATTTTATTTATTTATTTTTTTTCATTAAATTTTTATTTTGTCAATATACAATGTATATGATTATTATGGCCCATCACCAACACCTCCCTCCCTTCTCCCTCACTCCCCTCCCCCCCGAGAATGTCCTTTCCGTTTGCTTGTTGTAACAACTTCAAAAAGGTAT
>NW_007884917.1:0-547 GCF_000696425.1 Galeopterus variegatus
ACATTGATTTTTGTGTTCATTGTATGCACTCTTCGGGTCCTCTAAATGGAGTCTTATTTATTTGTCTCTTATATAACCTATCTTTCTCAGGGGGAAGTTAATAGTACTTTCCAGTAGGAAAATAGAAGCTTAGTTTAGATTGGAATAGTTGAGGGCCCATTTTGCTTCTGTTTAGATTCAAGAAAATGAAAAGGCTTAGAGTTTTTCAAGGTAAAGGAGTCAGCAGAAATCCAGGAATCCTCAATCACTGCTCTAAATGCTAGCCATCTTTGTCCTCTCGCTGCATGCTTTTGTTAGTCAGTATCTGATCCATCTATTTTCAGCCTCTTCAACTCCAATCCCACAAAACGACTTCTGAGAATGAAAAGGAAATCATGACTCAGTTAAAAATAGTTCTTTTGAAATAAAGCATTGAAAAGCTGGCCAAAAATTAAACCCAGACCCTAACTAAAAGAATCTGCTTAGAAAATAAAATCTGTACTTACGGATGACTCAGTGTGTTGTAGCAAATATTCTTTTCCTGAAATACCTTGGCAATAACTTATTG
>NW_007884918.1:0-547 GCF_000696425.1 Galeopterus variegatus
AGAAAGCATGCATTGCCATCATTCATAAATTTACGCTTGCTTTTTAGCTATAAAAGAATGCCACCAATGGCAAATACTGCATTTTGCAGATCATTCTAGAAAAAGTTGAAAATATTTCTTTATCTGTTCTAAAGTTCTGTTCAACACCTCTCACATATTTCAATTGGTTAATACATAGGGTTAGGAACATCATGGACAAGTGAAACCACAGAAAATCCCTAATTTTTAAATAACTCAGATCCTGATACACTATAACTGGAAAATACCTCACTTTTATTTTTTGAGCAGTTGATGGAAGCTCTGGAACCAGCATCTTTATACATAAATACTTAAATCCTAAACTCTCCAATCAAAGGCTCCACTGTAATACCAATGTAGTTAAAAAAAATTTCTTCTTAATAGTACATTTCACTGCAATTGTGTTGTATAGACAGTAGGAGAACTTTAAGTATGTGGGGTTTCAATGGACACACACAAAAATAGAAGAAAGACTATAACAGCATTAAGAAAATAGAAAGTTTTCCATTTGTTATTAACTTTTTTTTTT
>NW_007884919.1:0-547 GCF_000696425.1 Galeopterus variegatus
TAGACCTACATATGCACAAATTTAAGAGTAATGAAAATTATTTAACATAGTAAATTCATCTCAGCCACCTTCTGCAACTATTGGGTGTTATGTACTAATGAGAAATTCTTTGCTGTGGGAGAATTTATTCCATTCATGCGGACAGGAAGAAGTTGACTAGTTAATTATACTGTCTTTTCTTCTACTTAAGCATTTCTGCCACTCACATCCTCCTCTCCCTCAAGCCATGTTTGTATCTGATGGGGCAGCCACACAATTCACAGACTTTCCTGGCATTTAGATGAAATCACCTTTGCTGTTGGAGGATGTGGTTGAATTACTTAAATACTTTTTCCTGGAGCCTGAATAGTGGTTACGTATGAGAGCTGGTGTTTAGAGTTACAGATTCTGCTATCAGCCTGAGTGTTGAATTCTGAGAGTCAGAATCCTAATGTTCTTTAATTAATGATGTGTATGATATGTGGGGCTCTCTGAAACATAAGAATTCTGACCAAGGATACCTCTTGCCTAGATCTAAGGATAATAATGAAAAAAGTTAATTTATTTT
>NW_007884920.1:0-547 GCF_000696425.1 Galeopterus variegatus
CAGGGCTCAGGAGGTGGGCGAGGAATGGACAGCAGGGAAAAGTGTGTCACTTCACAGTCCCTTTCCAGACTCCTCACAGCGCTGCCCCAGATTTTATCATCCCAGAAACCGCCTCCAAAGACCCCTGTCCAGTCCTCCAGATGATTCTCCACTCACCTCCTTCCTCGAGGGTCCCTTCACTGATCCCGGGAGCATAGCTGCCCCCTCCCAGCTGGGCCCCATCACTCCTGCTTGCCGGATGCTCCTCTTCTCACACCCCACAGCACCCCCTTCCACCCAGCACAGGCTCTGTGTCCCATCAGACCCAGACGCTTTCCCCTCGGATGCCTCTCCAGGACTGAACCAGGACTTAACTGATGCTGCCCTGGGGCTTTCTGGTCCCCTGTGAGTATGCTAGTGCCCCCCAGCCCTTTTCTCCATCCCAATAGCAGCCGACACCCCCACCCCAGCCCTCTTCAGGGGCTTCTCCCAGCAGACCTGTTCTGCGGAGAACCTCCAGGTCATTTCTCAATCCCTCCCCTCCCTTTCCTCCTGCCCTACAATCTTT
>NW_007884921.1:0-547 GCF_000696425.1 Galeopterus variegatus
TCAGATAATTCCAGAAAATTGAGGAGAAGGCAATACTTTGCAACTTATTTTATGAGACCAGGATTACTCTGATTCCTAAACCAAATAAGGACACAACAATATGAACTATATTCTAATAAATTTGATAATATAGAATAAATGTAAAAATTCTTGGACAAATACAATCTACAAAGATTAAATTATGAAGAAATAGGAAATATGAACAGACTAATAACAAGTGAGAAAACTGAATTAGTAATTAAAAGTTTACCATTAAAGAGAAGTTCAGGACCTGATACCTTCACTGATGAAATCCACCAAACATTTAAATAAGAACTGATATGAATTATCTTCAGATAATTCCAGAAAATTGAGGAAAGGCAATACTTTGCAACTTATTTTATGAGACCAGGATTACTCTGATTCCTAAAGCAGATAAGGACACAACAATAAAGGAAAATTCTAGGCCAATATCCTTGATCGACATACATGTGAAAATTCTCAGCTAGACACTAACAAACTGACTCCAGGAGCACATTAATAAAACCATTCACTGTGATTGAGTAGG
>NW_007884922.1:0-547 GCF_000696425.1 Galeopterus variegatus
GAGGGCAGGGAAGATTAATTATTCTGTATGCTTGAAAAGAGAGGAGAACAAGATATGGGTGCGCATCCAAAGGCTTTACTGCAGAAAGGTAATGCTCTGGGAAAAAAAGTAGAGCAGGACAAAAGGAATTTGTTGTGCTTGGGGAGTATTGCAACCTAGGCCTCATTAATAAAATGACATTTGAGCAAAGATTTGAAGGAAGTAAAGGACTGAGGCATGCCAATATGTCAGAAAAGTTCATTCCAGAGATTCACAGCCAGTGCAAAAGTCCTGAGGCTGAAGGATAAGTGATATGTTCAAGGAAGAGTAAGAAGACCTGTGCGACTACTGCCGAATCAACACGAGGGAGAAAGAATATGGATAAATTAGAAAATTCCTTGTGGGGGCAGCAACTAAATTATGTAGGGCCTCAGAGCCATTGTAAGAACTTTGCTTACACACAAACACACACCTTACCACTTTTATTGTGGTATAGTTCACATACCGTAAAATTAACCCATTTGACTTGCATAATTTGATGATTTTTAGTATGTTCATAGAGTTGTGC
>NW_007884923.1:0-547 GCF_000696425.1 Galeopterus variegatus
GGAGCGCTGCCGCGCTTCCCAAGCGGCGCACCATCCAGTGCGCCACCGGGCCGGCCCCATAAAAGGGCTTTCTGAGTATCTTAATATTTTTTTAATAAAATTTATCAGGCTTTACAATAATGTAAAAAGTCCCCTTTTGACACCATAGTCCCTTCCTGCTTGTTTTAAGTGCATGGGTCTCCCAGTAATTCTCTCAAAAGGACACAAGTGGGGCCGGCCTGGTGGCGCACTGGAGAGTGTGCCGCTTGGGAGCACGGCGGCGCTCCCGCCGAGGGTTCGGATCCCATGTGGAGACCGGTTCTCGCTCACTGGCTGAGCGTGGTGCGGGCGCAACACCGAGGGTTGCCATCCTGTTGCCGGTCCCTGGTATGGGCACAAAACCGAGGGTTGCCATCCCGTTGCCGGTCCCTGGTATGGGTGCGACACCGAGGGTTACGATTCTGTTACTGGTCAGTAAAAAAGACAAAAAGGAAAAAAAAAAAAAAAGACACAAGTGATTTTTCCCAAGCAGGGAGGAAAATAAATTAAGCAACACCAATGAGAGAGC
>NW_007884924.1:0-547 GCF_000696425.1 Galeopterus variegatus
TGGTGAAATGCATTGAATGCTTTTTAAATACTGAACAATATACTTTTTTATGATGCAAAGTAACAGAAGATTCAGTTTGCTAATATTTTGGAAAGATATTTGCATCTATGCTCAGGAGGACATTGGTCTGTGATTTATTGTTTGCTGACATTCATGTCCAGTTTTGATGTCAAGATTATGTTGGCCTCATAAAGCAATCAACAAAGTGTCCCTTCTCTTTCTATGCAAGATTTTATATATGTTGAGGTCACTTGATCCCAGTTTTATTTAGTAGAATTTACTGCGTAAGCTGTCTGTGTCTGTAGTGTGTATGTGCTTATTCCCATTTTCATTCCTGATTTTGGTAATGTATGCCTTCTCTGCCTTCTTCCTCTTCTTTTTCAATTAGTATTCCCAAGGATTTATCTGTTTTCTTGGTCTGTTCAAAGTCTTAACTCTAGGTTTCATGTTTCTCTGTACTGTATGTTTGTTTGTTTTATGTCAATAATTTCTGCTCTTATTTTATTCTTCTGTTTTCTTTACAAATGTCACCTTTCTATTTATAAAC
>NW_007884925.1:0-547 GCF_000696425.1 Galeopterus variegatus
CCTTCTCCCCCTACTACTCAGCCCCTGTTTCTGCATCTCTTTTGAGGACAGTCAATCTTTGGAAGGCAGCTATGCTAACCACTATACCACCAACGCCCGCCCGAGGACAGTCAATCTTTGAAATGTGCATTGCACATGGCCTTTATCTGCAAATAATTTTTAGTTTTTCTCCAGTCCAGACGTCACTCACTGATCAAATACCTTTCTTACCTGTTACCAGCAGCCTCACTGTGGAATTGGGCAGTCCCAGGAGAAAGATAATTCAGTGTCCTATGTCCTTCATTTTATTTGTAGTCGTATTCTATAGGCACACACCTATGTACCATATTATTTTGTGCTTTAAAGGGAGAACCATGAAATGAAACGATTCTTCATTTTAAGAAAAAAAAAAATGGAATATAAAGGGCAAATCTGAGATTTTTTGGTATCAGTTTTATACAGCTGTCTGGAAGTATTTACAGGGACTTTAAGCAAAAAACCCTTACCTCTCCTCTCAAGATGTATTTTTTCCTGTGTGAAATCTGTCAAAACAAACCAGGAGAGCCCC
>NW_007884926.1:0-547 GCF_000696425.1 Galeopterus variegatus
AGAGTAGGGGGAAGAGCACTGTAGGTGAAGTGAACAGCAAGCACTGAGAACCTGATGGAGATAGTTTCAGAAAGCAGAGATTTGTGTATATGTGTAGCTCATGTGACTGTCTAAAGGCCTCCAAGCTAGGTGCCAGGTGACCACTTAAGCAATGCACATTCTGTCTGCAAATCAGAGTTTTATAATAATCTCGACATGTTGTGAAAAATGCTCAAAGTCTATTTTCATTATCATTAGAAATACGTGTATTGGGCCGGCCCTGTGGCTCACTCAGGAGGGTGCGGCACTGGTTAGCACCGAGGCCGTGGGTTCCAATCCTATATAGGGGTGGCTGGTGCTCTCACTGGCTGAGTGTGGTGCAGACCACACCGTGCCAAGGGTTGCTATCCCTGTTGCTATTCCCTTACCGGTCAAAAAAAAAAGAAAGAAATACGTGTATTAACATGATGTATTTGCCAATAAAAAAAGAATAGCTCTGTTTTTTTTAATTTATTAGTTTATATTTTTATTGAAACATAGTTGATTATACATGTTTGTGGTATACAAA
>NW_007884927.1:0-547 GCF_000696425.1 Galeopterus variegatus
TTTAAATACAAATCTTGATATATCTGCTAATAATGAAAGCAAAGTGTGTAACTATTGGTATAACTATATTTATAAAGTAGTACTGAAATTATACTAGGTATATAAAATGTTTAATGCCTTCAACATTTGAAAATGTTTACACATTTGAAAATTTCTTTGCCTCTTTAGAGAAAAAAATATAAGCAAAACAAACTCATATTGCCCCCTCCCCCCCTTTATTAAAAGACAATTTTTAGACTGGAAGAACTGTTTTTATTTTAGAACCATGTGTTTGTTCAAAATTTGTAAACTTCTTCAGGAAGTGAATGTTGTATTTTAGAATAAACTTCTCTTCTTAGCAAGTTAAGAATCCTGTAAAATCTGACCCCCTGTGATAAACCCTCTAAAGACATTTAAGGATCTCTGAGGTCTGGCTGTCGGGATAAGCTTTGAACAAAAGGTTTAAGATGGGAAGGAAATGAGGTTGAAGGAATCCAACCTGTATCATTGCCTGGAGAAAGAGCTCTGTTATCCCATAACTCCTCTCTATTTGTCACTTTCCTGATCC
>NW_007884928.1:0-547 GCF_000696425.1 Galeopterus variegatus
TACTTTGACACAGTCCATTTAAATTCCCTGATGTCCCAGTATAAACCAGCATGACAAGAACCATAAAAATAAGAGCTAATGCACCATACTCCAGAAAACTTCTTAGTTCTCTAGTTATATTAACTCATTTCTTACTCTGTAAATGGTGAGGAGACACAGCATGTTCAAGAATTTGCTCAAAGCCATACAGCTTTTAGTGGTGGGCCAGCATGCAAACCCAGGCCATCGGGCCCCCAAACCAATGCTGTTAATCTCTACCCCAATACTGTATCCATGCTCTGCTATTTTAAGTGGTACTATTAACATGTTCCAAATTTTCTTAAACAAGTTCTCAATATCGCCCGTGCTCACTGTCTTATTACAGACAATGAAGGTTTGGTCCCGTGCTCACTGTCTTATTGCAGACAATGAAGGTTTGGACCCTGCATGGCCCTTGTAAGTAGACTGTAACATTCTTCCAGAAGCTCACCCTGGTGAAAAGAATACGGAGTTTTTAAATCAGAACACCTGATGGGATTCAAGTTCTATCTGTGTTACTCATTAGCTG
>NW_007884929.1:0-547 GCF_000696425.1 Galeopterus variegatus
TCAGAACAAATGAACCTAACAGAATATATAGAACTTCCCATCCATAGAATATACTTTTTTCCAGAGCACATGGAACTTTCTCCAAAATAAACCACATGTTAGACCACAAGACAAGTCTTCACAAATTCAGAAAGATTTAAATCATATCTAGTATTGTTTCAACCATATGGTATAAAACTAAAAATCAACAATGAGAGGAATCTTGAAAAATTAACAAATATGTGGAAATTAAAAACATGCTCCTAAACAACTAATGGGCAAAAAAAGAAATAAAAAGGGAAATTTTAAAATATCCTGAAACAGGGCCGGCCCAGTGGCGCACTGGAGAGTGTGCCGCTTGGGAGCGCAGCAGCGCTCCCACCAAGGGTTCAGATCCCATGTGGAGACCAGTTCCCGCTCACTGGCTGAGCGCGGTGCGGTCGCAACACTGAGGGTTGCGATCCTGTTACCGGTCAGTAAAAAACAAAGACAAAATGAAAAAAAAAAATATCCTGAAACAAATGACAATGGAAACACAACATATCAAAATCTATGGGTGCAGCTAAAG
>NW_007884930.1:0-547 GCF_000696425.1 Galeopterus variegatus
CTACCACCCTAATCTGGGCAGGCTCTGTGACTGCTGTGCCCTCTACACTAAGGTGGAAATGATGATGCTGTGCCAGCATCCTGGTCCAGGCTTTTGAAGACTGGCAGCTTCCACACTTCTCTTTTGCAACACTGCACCTCCCATTTATTCCTCAGCTCACAGACCCAAGCTGCCATGTGAGTCTGACTATGCTAAGACCATTACACTGGAGAAGCCACACGTAGGCCACAGTTAACTGTCCCACCTGAGCCCAGAATCCCAGCCGCTCCCACCAAGGTGCCAAAACAAGTGAGTGAAGCCATCTTGGACCCTCAGACCAGCTCATCTGTCAGCTGAATACCACCAAGTAACCCCAATCAATGGCACATGGAGCAGAAGAATCACCAACTAGGCTCTGCACAAATTCCTAACCTATGAAATCATGATATATAATGAAATGGTTGTTGTTTTAAGCCACTAAATTCTGGGGTAGGTTATTACATTGCAATAGATAAATAGAAAAGTGGGAAATGGAAGCATACTACTGTAAGGCTTTGTATGTTAAATA
>NW_007884931.1:0-547 GCF_000696425.1 Galeopterus variegatus
GGTTGTGATCCGTTGCCGGTCACGAAAAAAGACAAAAAGGAAAAAAATAATAATAATAATAATAATTTCATTTGATTCATACAACAATTCTATACTAAAGCAGGTTGAGTATTATAATAGACCCAAAATTTAATTTTTTAAAAAAGAAAGAAAATTAAAATATGAATCCAAGTCCCACCCCTGGTACCTGCAAGCTACAGTCACATGTGACTCCAGACGAGCCACCTGACCCCACTGGGTGACTTCAGGGTGCAGTGTCTGCTGTGAACTCCATAGTCTCTAAACTTGTTTCCAGCTCTAACAGACTATGATCCTGTTGTCATTGTCATCTTACAGAAGACAACTAGTGTTCAGAGAGAAAACTGCTCGAGGCCATAGGTTCAGCAAATGGTGGAGTCGGGCCTAGAGCCCCTAATCCCGTCTCCTTCCCAGCAGCACGCTTGTCCAGACTACAGGTACTAGGACAGCCGGGACAGAATCACAGACAACAGCAATGGGAAATGCAATTTTAAAGTTCTTTTCCAGGGCCGGCCCGGTGGCGCACTGG
>NW_007884932.1:0-547 GCF_000696425.1 Galeopterus variegatus
TACCTGATCTTTCTTTCTTTATTTATTTCTGAGATTCTGCCTCTTTTAGCCAGGCCCCTCCGCACTCTGTGTGCTCAGGACATGACTGGGGCATGTCTTCTACAAACCTTGACTTTCAGTTGATTCATCAAAGTTGTGCCCTGCCCCGCCCTGCCCAGCACGTGTCCTGACTCTCCGACTGGCGGGAGTGAACTCCTCGGGGGAGGGTCCCTCAGCACACAATTCCTCTTTGAGTCCCCCCCGCACGGGTCGGCCCTTTTGGAGAGCTGACTAGTAAACTTCAATGTTGCTCGAGGGGTCTCCGGGCTCCCCTCTCCCCACCAGAAATCAGTTAGGGGCTCTTCCAAACTGAGCTCCCCAGAGATGGAATCTGCCTCCCGGGAAGAGGGAGTTTATTTGGGGCCAACGCCCAGGGTGTGGCGGAGAGACGATCTGGGCGGGCTTCTCTTCCCTGCCCCCCTGACGCTGGCCGGGGTCTCCCCACGATACCAGCCCCATCTGAGATCCGCAGGGAGAGTGGGATTGTAGGCCGGTCCACAGGCCCCGG
>NW_007884933.1:0-547 GCF_000696425.1 Galeopterus variegatus
TTTTAAAAGCCCTGTGTTTTTCTTTTCTTTAAACATATAAATATAGGTATCTTATATTTTAGTAAATTATATTAATTGTAATCTCTGATTATTTGTGGAGATGCCAGAAGCTATTCATCTCTCATCCCACATCCTCATATCTGTCAAATCCTATAACTTCTGTGTGCTCCAGATCCCTACTATATAAATCTATGTAAATCTATGCTTGAATTAATCAGCTTTTTTCTCCCCCTACTAAAAAAAAAAAAAAAAAGAAAAGAAAAGAAACTAGAGATGAAGTTAATCTGCTAACGTAAGGCAGTAAGGCAGGCCTGAGGTGACGGAATCAACACACCTTGTAAACAACACCCATCTGCTTAAATATCCAAGCTTTCTCACCTTTACGTGGGGTAATTCTCTGATAGAATTTTATTCCACTTTCTAGGTTTCCCCATGTGATTAAGCTCCAATCACCCACAGTGTTCACTAGCTGTCTTCCCCTTCCTATATTAATTTTCCCACATACCAACCAGTAGTCCCTGAACTTCTCAAATCTACTACTTGCTTG
>NW_007884934.1:0-547 GCF_000696425.1 Galeopterus variegatus
AAGGTGCTGATTTCAGAATGGCAGAGATGTGACTATGGTCAAGATCTGACAATGTTGGGAAGGGAACAGTCGCAGTAAGGTCCTCATGGGGGTGATACCCCAATGTTGGTGATGCCACAGTGATGATAAGGTCACAGTGGCAGGAACGTCAACATTGTTCTGCTTCCAGAATTGTGGTGTCCTATATTTAGCAAGGTGAGGACCATCCTTCTGTCCGAATGGTGGTCGCATTGGAATAAACAAGATGTCTCCGTTCATCCTCAGTCACTGTGGATGGGATGTGTGGATGGCAGTGATAAGTGCACATCAACATTTCCTTCTTGGTAGGATGTCTCCGTGGTGCTGAAGTGAGCATACTGATGTTAGCGTGTACCTGTTGGGGACCTGAAGCCACACACCCCTTCTTGTGAGACCGCTCCTATGTGACAATCTGCTCAGGTGGACCTGCTTTACATGATAACTCCCTCGAAATCTGCTTATGCTCCGGGCTATGCAAGTTAATTTGCAAGTGACCTTTTATCCTTCTCCAGAAACTGTTTAACCATAT
>NW_007884935.1:0-547 GCF_000696425.1 Galeopterus variegatus
TTCATTCCTCAGACTCCTGATACAGCCATTGTCTTAGTTTTGGTTCCCCCAGAAGCAGCCCCGAAATCCACCATTTGAATGCAAGTAGTTCATTTGGGAGGTGATTCCAGGAAACACCGTAGGGGAGTAAAGAAGTAAGATAGGAAAGGAAAGGAAGCAAATAAAGGTTCATTATCAGGCAAATTGCCACTGTAAGTAATTGGAGCATAACTCCCTCCTTCAGGGTACTCTGGAAGCTACATTAAACAGTTGTCATGTCTGAGGGGTGAGACAGCTGGGGTATTTACATACCAACTCCCACCTGCCATTTAGCCATTTATTGTTAATTCCCAAGCATTTCTAGATTGCTGTGTGGAGATGAAAAATACATATGGAAGACCCTCAGGCAAAGAAATTCAGGTGATTTCAGGAGGAGGTCCAGAAAGTGCACTGCAACTATAAGAATAGGGGCATATGGGCAGGGCACTGCAGGGTCTGCTACAGCCGTGTCAGTGCTGGCTTCTGTGCATGGATTCCTCCAAATGCTTTGCTTAAGTCCAGGTAGTGA
>NW_007884936.1:0-547 GCF_000696425.1 Galeopterus variegatus
TTACCCTAAAAAGAAGCATGGCAATTCTTATGGGGGGCAGATTATACAGAGTGATCTTGTTTTCTTTAGTCTTAATTCAACTGGATCACCTTATAATAATTCATGTTGGGCCAACCCAAACAATGCCTGAGAACTATTATACACAGGAGGTAAGAGCAACAACAACAAAAAGCTAGTGAAGTTACAAATGTTCTCCAGGATCTGTGAATGCAACAATAGTTCTCAGCACCATTTCAAACACAAAGAGTTTCTTTAAGGATTCTAATGAGAGAAAAGGATTTTAGTTTAGGGCAGGGGTCACTACCCAGTTTCAACATTAGTGAGAGTTTAGTAAGATGCTTTCAACCACCTCTCTCATTTAAAATTTTAGGATCCTTATAAGTATTTTTTGTAATAACTAATGCAATGGGAAAAGTCTATGGTGTAACGCATTGAATTCTTTGTAAGGAAGAGCTCATGAACATAAATAAAAGATGAAAAAATAATCCAAGACCATAGCCACTGGGTCATTTCAGGAGACCTGGACACCAGAAAGAGAGAGAGAGAG
>NW_007884937.1:0-547 GCF_000696425.1 Galeopterus variegatus
GCTTTGTGGTGGGGCAAGAACTCGAGGAGAAGCCAAGGAAACGTGGTGGGTGGGCTTTTCCCCGGGGTGCCGGGGAGACCAAGTCTTCCAGACCTGCTTCTCTGCAGGAGGAGAGAACGTACAGTTCTCCCACAACCTCCCCCATCTTGGCTGCTCCCTCAGCCACCCAACCTGGCAGTGAGGCTGCTCTGTCCGGAGCCCCAGCCTCATCCTCCCCCTTCTTGGTGTGACCACCCTTGGGAGGAGGTGACAGGGAACCCAGGTCCCTGAGGGACCCCTGGGATAGAGCCTGAGAGCCAGCCCTTTATGGCTTCCAGAGGCCGTGATGGGGTTGCTTGAAGCTTCCCTGTAGAGGGAAGGTAGCACATGGGGTGGTGATGGGCTGGGGCTGCCAGCTCCCCTGGCAGGGGTCTGTGGAGGGGCGACGCCGGGCTGGGGGTGGTCCCAGCAGCAGCAGCAAGGGTAGCGGAGGGTGTGGCCCCAGGAGAGAAGAGGGGCTCCCAGTGGGGCAGCACCAGGACCCGACAGGGGAGGCTGGCTGGCACAT
>NW_007884938.1:0-547 GCF_000696425.1 Galeopterus variegatus
TATAAATGTACAATCTTGTTTATATGCACTCATATTGCTATGGAGATACTATGATGTTGGTATTTTGTACATTTGACATATACAAGCTTGTTTATATACATATAATACATACCTAGTTAGTGTAATATGGAAACTTATATATATACTGTACAAGATATGCAATCTTTTTTATATACATAGAACATACACAGTTAATGTGATATAAATGTTTTCATATATGTAAGCTCTTGACACAGCCCTTTCAAAATACGTACTTTGCAAACATTCTCCATTCCATCATCTTGTTGATGTTTCCATGCAGACACAGACATTTGTGTAATCAATATACTTAAGTACATGCAGTCACATACCCCATTGTCAGGCACATCCTCTTTCTTACCACTAAGCCAAGCATTCAATTCCAACTCATATTCTTCTCTTTCAGCTTTATTCAATGCTTGTGGAATTTCAGAAGTTTTAAAATGTAGGAGAATGAAACTAGACCCATATCTTTTACCATATACCAAAATCAACTCAAAATGGATTAAAGAATTAAATATACACCCTG
>NW_007884939.1:0-547 GCF_000696425.1 Galeopterus variegatus
CACAGGTGATGAGACAGAGAAAGAAGCACACAGAGTGGGGACAGTGGTTGGTGGCACATGGTTCAGAAGAGCCTAAAAGGTTACAAGGTTCCATATGCTCATTTTATTGAAAGACCCATGTCCCGTGCCCCTCCCCCTTTTTTTTTTTTCCCCTTTTTTGTCTTTTTTCGTGACTGGTAACGGGATCGCAACCCTCAGTGTCACGCCTGTACCGCGACCTGCAATGGGATCGCAACCCTCGGTGTCGCGCCTGCACCACGCTAAACCAGTGAGCGGACTGGTCTCTATATGGGATCTGAACCCTCAGTGGGAGTGCCGCCGCGCTCCCAAGTGCCGCACTCTACCGAGTGCGCCACTGGGCCGGCCCCCGTGCCCCTTTTTGACACATGATCTAATTCAATAGGTCTATCAGGTGGAGTCCAATGGCTGTCTCCACTTCTTCCTGGATTTATGGCAAGACCACATTTCAGATCTGAGGGGAATCCGTGACTTGGCTGCCAATGGAATGAATGTGAGCAGAAGTGACATGGACTATGTCTGGTCTGGA
>NW_007884940.1:0-547 GCF_000696425.1 Galeopterus variegatus
TGGTCCCACAGCCTTCACCCCATCTTGCTCTGGAGTCAGAATCCACACTGACACCACAAGCAGCTTGCAGGCCTTGGTAGGAGACACTGCAGCTGTTTTCTTTTTTTTTTTTTCCTTTTTGTCTTTTTCCGTGTCTGGCAACGGATCGCAACCCTCAGTGTCGCCCCCGTACCGGACCGGGACCGGCAACGGGATCGCAACCCTCGGTGTTGCTCCCGCGCCTCGCTCAGCCAGTGAGCGGGAACCGGTCTGTATGTGGGATCCGAACCCTCGGCGGGAGCTCCACCACACTCCCAAGCGGTGCGCACTATAGCAGTGCGCCACCGGGCCGGCCCTGTTTTCTTTTCTTTTTTTTTTTTTTAATCAACTTTGTAGATGTATAATTTACAGACAATAAAAATCATCCATTTAAAACGTACAGATCAGGGCTGGCCCATGGCTCACTCGGGAGAGTGTGGTGCTGATAACACAAAGGTCACAGGTACTGATCCTCTATAGGGATGGCCAGTTATCTCACTGGCTGAGCGTTGTGTTGACAACACCAAGC
>NW_007884941.1:0-547 GCF_000696425.1 Galeopterus variegatus
CACGGTCCATAAAAGAAAAAATGAATAAATAGAAATTTTTTTTTTTTAGAAAAATCATCTCTTCAAAATATTCTATTAATGAAAAAATAAATGAGAGTGGAAAAATTATTTTCATACCATGTATCTTATAAAAGACTTGTATCAGGAATATACAAAGAACTATCAAAAATCAGTAATAAGGAAAAATTACAATAAAACCAGACCCTAGCAAAGAATGGATGCTCTATGGATAACAAATAAATGTAATAAGGAAACTAATATTCATCAGTAGGGAAATGGAAATAAAATACGCAATAGGATACCACTACTTACCCATTAACATGTCTAAAATCAAGAAAGACTGATACCGCATGTCCACACTCATAAGCGGGAGCTAATAGAGAAAGAAGGAAGGAAAAAAAGACCACGGTGATGCATTGGACTTGCAGAGGGAGAGAATAGACCTAGGGTTGCTGTGGGGGTTGGGGGGGGGAGGCACAGAGGGTTGGAAAGAGGTTGGGTAGGGGACATAGGGAACAACTGCAATTTATTTATTTTATTTTTTTTT
>NW_007884942.1:0-547 GCF_000696425.1 Galeopterus variegatus
TCACAGGTCTCCTTCCCCAGCAGGATCCCGATGGAACAATCTGTCGTCAGACTCCCAGCCCCGGCCTCGCCTGAGAGAGCAGTTGGGGCTCAGGCCAGCCCAGGGCACTGGGCAGAGGAGGCCATGAAGCTGCTGCTGTAAGTGAACCCCTTGGAGAGAGCCAGCTCACCAGCAGGGGAGCCACTGGTGCCACCGGAGCAGCCTCGAAAGGCATTGGGTTGGCAGGACAGGGCTGGAGGGCTTCTGGAAGTGGGGAAGGGGATCCAAGGGGGGCTCCGTCCTGCCCCTCCTTTTATCCACACCTTTCTGGGCACACCTGCACTTCCCTTCCTCCTGAAGGCCCCCTAGGACCCTCTGTTCTCCTTGGAAAATTCTTTGGTTGACCCGGAATAAGGTGCTCCTGGGGTGACCTTGGGAACACCTCCCGGGGCCACATTACCACCCCTGACTCACACATCCCCACAAGTTTGATGTTCCCCAACCCGCCCCCCCCAGCAGGTGAGAGAGGAGAGGGAAAAGATGGAGACCTGAGAAACTGGAGGTTCTC
>NW_007884943.1:0-547 GCF_000696425.1 Galeopterus variegatus
TCCCTCTGAGCCCTACATTTATGTTACCATTACTTTGAGGGCTCTGATTTTTTTTTTTTTTTTTCTGAGCCAGTCCCAAAGAAAAATCTTCCTTCCTTTTTTTTTCCTTCCAGATTTTTACAAGAATTGTTCACTGCAGAGCATTTTTGGAAAAACATAAAGGAAAAAATAAAATTTGGGCGTATTTCTTTCTGGTCTTTTCCTGTACATATGTAAATATATATTTTTAGAAAATTGAGATACAGAATTTATAGTTTAATATCTCACTCTTCCAGCTTAGTGTTCTAATGCATTTCAAGGAATACTTTGCTAGCTACAATTAGAAGTGACTTAGAAAAAGAAAAAGAAGAATTAGTAAGCATAAGTTTATCTTCACATTTGTTATGAAATGAAAATAGAGTAACTTTACAGTGGAGAATTCTAACAGGCACTATTTCAGCTGGGTGATCAAGGTCAATGTCAACAGTGACAAGTCATGCTGATGGGGTATGTTCCCTTAATAAGATGAGATGAAAATGGCACTTTACCTCTGTGGTCCTCCTCTCAA
>NW_007884944.1:0-547 GCF_000696425.1 Galeopterus variegatus
CATCTGAAGGGCACAGCTGTGGCTTCTGCCAGCTCCTGCTCCATGGGCTCAGCGGCCTGAGGCTTAAAGCAGCCGCGGCCCAAAATGCTCAGAGCAGCTTTTTCTTTCTCTCGCCATAGTTTCTCCTGCCTTCATGAATGCAGTAGGTCTCTCTCCTCTTCCCCTGAGCTCCAGCAGCCCCAGCTTGGTTGATGTTACATTTTTATAGTTGTAAATTTGGTTGATTTGTGGGAGAGCATGACACTGCAGACCATCTATTCTGCCATCTTGATTGGATCTCGGAACAAATGATATTTAAAACACCTAAATGAAAAGAAATATAACGTCAGGAGTAAAGCAATACCTGTCAATAACAACCCTATACATAAATGGATTAAACTCCCTATTCAAAAGACACAGCCTGACTGATTAGATTAAAAAGATAGGCCCAACTAAATGCTGTCTTCAAGAGACCCACTGCAATTATAAAGACACATTAAAAACTAAAAGTGGGGCCGGCCCGGTGGCGCACTGGATAAGTGCGCCGCTTGGGAAGCGCGGCGGCGCT
>NW_007884945.1:0-547 GCF_000696425.1 Galeopterus variegatus
TCTTCTCCACCGCCCTTTCCTCTAAGCCTGGTTGATGACATCTGTCTGCGTGCACGGGCGCTGGGAGCCGTCACCGGTGAGAAAGCTGAACCCTGTCTGGACTCCAGGCCATGCCTCCCATGCTCCTCTCTCCACCCGGGTGGGCGCAGCCCCCTGAAGAGCGGCCTGCAGGAGCCGCTGCCCTCACCCCGGCCAGGCCCAGCAGGCGCTCTTCGTCAGCATCCTGCCATCACCAGTCTAAGGCACATTTGCCCAGGACTTTCCTGGTCACGGCACCGAAAGCCCATGTCCTGGGAACCCTCCAGCCGACGCTCACCGTGGGCTCTTGCTGCTCCTCCCGCCTTGAACGCGCGTCGTCCTCTGGCTCTGGCAGCACGCTGTCCCTGGTGCCCCGTCTTCTCACCCATTACACGGTTCCAATAGCTATTTTGTACACAGATAATTCATAGCCTCAATAACCTTTAACAGAACTTCAGTGATTTTTCTCTTATCTCAGACTGAGGTCAATATAAAACCTCCTGGATAGGGATGAGCCGGGAAGGATGCC
>NW_007884946.1:0-547 GCF_000696425.1 Galeopterus variegatus
GTTCTGCCGAGTTTCCACCTCGTTATCCAGGCGTTTCCCCACTCTGTGAGCACTAGGTGGGACTGTTGAACCTTGCAGGGGGTGGCCGCAGGGTGTGGGGTTTTTTTGCCGAATCTCCATCTCCTTGGCCGGACCCCTCCCCACTCTGTGGGCTCAGTACAGAGCTGGGGTGTGTCTTCTGCAGTCCTTGTCTATCAGCCGGGACTTCAAGCCTTTGCTATGCTCCGCCTTGCCCAGGAAGACTTCCAGGTTTCTGGTAGGGATGCTCTGAGTGCTTTTGTGGCCCTGGAAAAGGCCTCCTCTGGGCCTCTCACTTTCCGCCTGGTGCTGCGGCTATCTGTGTAGTTGAGTTATCTCCGACACCACCAGGGTGTGAGCTCCTCGGGGGAGGATCCCACAGCACACAGTTCTTCCTTGTATTCCCCCAGCACGGGCCGACCCGGGCACCCGCGGGCAGTCAGCTCTCCGACAGGTTCAAGCGAGCTCGAGAGCGCTCCACCCTCACCTCTCCCAACCAGAAATCAGTTTGGGGTTCTTCCGAACTGAT
>NW_007884947.1:0-547 GCF_000696425.1 Galeopterus variegatus
AGCGTTGGAGCAGTGAACTATTTTATAGCAAAAGGTAAGGAGAACTCTAAATAAAAAACGAATAACAGAGAAAAGGAGTAGCCACTATCCTTAGGGCTGATTTGGAGCAGCCAGTGAAGAGTTCCTTCCACTCCATGGGCCACACTCAGTTGTAGAGAAGCCACTGTGGTGCTTCACTACAGATCTTGCTGCAAATTCTCATTCCAGAACTCCCCAGAAACTTGCCTTCTAGATCACTGTGGAAAGCTGTTTATGAGGAAATGTCTTGCCAGAGGCATTCCACCACAAATCTTCCCAAGGGCAGTGTCAGGCGAAGCTCTTGGGTGCTGGGTTCTGCTGACCACCATGTACTGCAGGAACCAGGTACTATAGCAGCAGCCTGCAATGCAAGATCTGGGCACTGGTGCAGCCATGTATGCAGTAGGGGCCATGCTGGAGAAGTCATTTGCAGTGCAGAGCCTGCCAAGTGAGCCAATGGAAAGCGAGAAAAAAATCCCCTTTTTGAAATGTCTCTCCAATGCCTTCTACTCACAAAGTTTAACATCAA
>NW_007884948.1:0-547 GCF_000696425.1 Galeopterus variegatus
GAGAATACTTGAAATGTCTGAAAAGGAATTCCAAGCAATGATCTTAAGAAAGTTCAAAGAAGGGCCGGCCCGGTGGCGCACTGGATAAGTGCGCCGCTTGGGAAGTGCGGCGGCACTCCCACCCGAGGGTTCAGATCCCACATACAGACCGGTTCCCGCTCACTGGCTGAGCGAGGTGCAGGAGCAACACTGAGGGTTGCAATCCCGTTGCCGGTCCCCGGTCCGGTACGGGGGCAACACTGAGGGTTGCGATCCGTTGCCGGACACGGAAAAAGACAAAAAAAAAAAAAAGTTCAAAGAAATAAAAGAAGACTTAATTAGAGATCACACGGAAATTAAAAAAATATGTATCCAAAATATGAAGGAAGAAATTTACAAAGAGATTATTACCTTAAAAAAGAGTGTAGCAAGGCCAGCCCGTGGCTCACTTGGTAGAGTGCAGTGCTGATAAAACCAAGGCCGCGGGTTCATATCCCATATAGGGAGGGCCAGTTTGCTCACTGGCTGAGCGTGGTGCTGACAACACCAAGCCAAGGATTGAGATCCC
>NW_007884949.1:0-547 GCF_000696425.1 Galeopterus variegatus
CCCTTGTTAAACATACAACAAGCAATGGAAAATAAATGATTGTAATATATGTACATCAATTACATCAATTGCCAAAGGATAAAACGGCTGAGAAAATAAGGTATTGGTGAGGAATAGAGAAAGGGGTCAGTCTCTTCATTATGCCAGATGCCCAGGTCTTAGGTGAACCAACTTCAGATTTTGCAACTCTAAAAGGGTTTCCCAAGCCCCCTCCTTTTATACAACGGCCAACTGTTTCAGAACTGTATCAGATGGCAGGAGGTGGGATTAATTGGAGAAAAGGAAAACTGAAGGGCATTTACTGTATGAGCTTGAAGAAGAAAATGGAGATGTGATCCCAAAGCTTAGCTTCCTTCCCGTAAGATGGGAAAAAACAAAATTTCTTGTGCGGATGAAACGAAAACTGTACACACCTGGCACCCACGCTTTTAGAGAATTAAGAACTTGGACTAAGGCACATACAATGAAAGGAAAACGGATACTTTGGAGACTGCAAGGGCGTACGTACCTTGGACCTGATGCGGAGATGCGGGTAGGCGATGAATTC
>NW_007884950.1:0-547 GCF_000696425.1 Galeopterus variegatus
TGATCTTTTCTAAAATTTCTAAATTAAGTAGCAGTCTTACACCTTTTCCTATTTTCTCCATCTGAGATTTGTGGAAATCTGTCTTTTGTTTTCCTTTTTTTTTATTCCCTTTCCTGTCCTGAGATTTAATTCTTCAATTTTTTTCCTTAAATGTTACTCTGTCTTCTCTATTTTTTGTTTTTTTGTTTTTAAATTTAAGCTTCATTCTTCAAGCAGGATATTGCACATGAACTTGACTGAGTGGTAGTATCTCTCAATAGACTTGGTAGCTAAAATTAATCCTTGAGTAAGGCATGGGAAAGGTGTAGGATGGGGCATGGAATTGTGGGCAGATAAACACGAGATGATATTTGGGTAAGGTTTCTCCAAGAACTGTTTAATATGAGATGTCAGTGAGACTAGATTGTGAAGTAACTGCTTCTTTTCTCACTCATGCAGTTGTTGGCAAGTTTCAGTTTCTTGCTGGATGTGGGTAGGAGACTGGAAATCTTTTCCAATTGGGCCTCTCCAAAAAGCTCCTCACAACTTGATACTTACTTCTTCCAAA
>NW_007884951.1:0-547 GCF_000696425.1 Galeopterus variegatus
CTGCAATAAACATTGGAGTGCAGGTATCCCTTCAACATGATGATTTCCATTCCTTTGGATATATACACGGTAATGGGATTCCTGGATCATATGGCAGTTCTATCTGTAGTTGTTTGAGAAATCTCCATACTGTTTTTCATAATGGACATACTAATTTACAGTCCTACGAACAGCATAAGTGTTCCCCTTTCTCCACATCCTTACCAGCAGTTGTTATTCTCTCTCTTTTTGATGATAGCCAGTCTAACTGGGGTGAGATGGTACCTCAATGTGGTTTTGACTTTCATTTTCCGAATTCTGAATGATGCTGAGCATTTTTCATGTGTCTGTTGGCCATTTGTATATCTTCCTTCCTTTGAGAAATGTCTATTCAGCTCATTTGCTGATTTTTTAAATTGGGATATCTTATTTATTTAATTTTTTACTAAGTTGTTTGAGTTTCTTGTATATTCTGGATATTAATGCCTTGTTGGATGTATATTTTGTAAATATTTTCTCCCATTCTGTAGGTTGTCTTTTTACTCTGTTGATTGTTTCCTTTGCTGTG
>NW_007884952.1:0-547 GCF_000696425.1 Galeopterus variegatus
GGTGGACTCTTGCTTAAGCCAACCCTTCCCTCATTAAAATGCTTTTTCACAGAACTGTTCCGTCCTTTCAGTGAGATGAGGAAACAAAGGCACAGAGATGGAGTTTATGTGAGTTGCCCAGGGTCACTCTGCTGGTTACTGGCCTAATCGCATGTGAGCCCAGGGCCAAACCGAGCTTCAATACCTCCCTGCACTCTTCCGTCTGTGTTGAGTGTTGGGCTAGTGGGTAACAGACAGAGGCAAGGGTACATTTTTCATTTTGCTAGTACGTTTTTCATTTTGCTTGGTTTACTTTTCTAATTTCACTTGGTGCTTGAGACTTCATCCTGGTATCATGAAAGCAAAAGAGGGCCCCCACGAGTTCCCAAACCAGAGAACATGAGTTCCAAGAAAGCCTGCTTAATTTAATCTTTTGACTTATCCTGCAGGTACTGCCTGATTATATTCCACTGCCACCAGTAATAGGATTGCAGGGACAGAATCACGCTATTAGCACTTTGAGAAACAAAAGCAAGCAGAACAGAAACTGTCGCTGGCATCAGTCAAT
>NW_007884953.1:0-547 GCF_000696425.1 Galeopterus variegatus
TCTCTCTCTCTCTCTCTCCCTCCCTCCCTCCCTCCCTCCCTCTCCCTCTCCCTCTCCCTCTCCCTCTCCCTCTCCCTCTCTCCCTCTATCTCCTATACCTGCTTCAAGTTTTTACTCAAATGTCACTCTCTTAGTGAAGCCTTCCCTGGCCACCTGATCTCATAAAGCAGACCACCCTGCTTCTGCAGATTCCCCATTTCCCTCTCCTGTTCTACTTTTGCTCCTTAACCCTTCTCACTACTGAACACACCATATAGTTTATTTATGTTGTTTATTGTCTGCCAGCCCCACTACATGTAAACTTCATGATGACATTTGTTTCCATTTCTGTTTGCCCCAGTGACTAATGTGCTGCCTGCTACACAGGAGGTGTTTAATAAACAATTGTTGTGTGAAGGCATGAAAAAATTCAGTTACATTTTTGAAATCATAGTTTTTCTACTTATGCAAAAGATCCTGGGCAGAGCAAGACAGAAATAAATTTGTTCTAATTTTTTTTTTCCTTTTTGTCTTTTTTACTGACCGGTAACGGGATCGCAACCCTCGG
>NW_007884954.1:0-547 GCF_000696425.1 Galeopterus variegatus
ATACAGTTATCACCCATCCTGCTTTTTGGTTTCCAAAGTTTGGTTGATATTTTTTTCTTCTCCCATTCTTCTTGTATTTGTAGGTTCATGACATTAAAAAAAACCCCTCGTTGTCATCTTCTTGGAATTTTGAGAGAGAGTTAAATGTCTGTTTTTTAATCCACCATTTTTAAACCAAAATCCCAACTATTTAATTTCAGGATGAAGAATTGCATTAAAAACATAGAGCAATGGATCATTTTGTGAATAATAATGCTGAATTTTATTTTTCAAAATTATCCTAGCCTAAAATGTGTGGGACCACAATACATGGAGATATTTAAATTTGGTAAAAAAAATTCACTATCAGTTTTCTAGTGGGAATTTTTCGTGGAACTATATAAATCTTTAGTTATAAGATTTTCCATGTTTAATCTTTGTGTATCTATTTTTTAAAAAAAGCACAGTTCCATACACTTAATTTGCTATTTTAAAAATATTTTTATTAGGGCCGGCCCGGTGGCGCACTGGATAGTGCGCCGCTTGGGAAGCGCGGCGGCGCATGCCG
>NW_007884955.1:0-547 GCF_000696425.1 Galeopterus variegatus
CTTTCTGATATATTGATTTCATTTCCTTTGGGTATCTGCCCGGCGGTGGGATAGTTGCGTCATGGGGTATATCTATTTTTCGTTCTCTGAGGAGCCCCTACACTGTTTACCACAGTGGCTGCACCCATTTACACTCCCACCAACAATGTAGGAGAGTTCCCTTTACTCCACATCCTCTCCAGCATTGGTCAGCAGTGTCAAATAGCACAGAGAATCCCATTAGAATGGAGTTGAAAAGAGGTCACTCCAGGAGGCAACTGGAAGACTACTAGAAACCTTTGGAAGTGGAGCTTCAAAAGGACAGCAGTAGAGGAAGCTACGTACCATTGCTGCAACATGGGCTGGAGAGGCAGAAGTGAAACCAGAGATGGGACCACTATGATGCAGCATGTTGCTATGACTTAGCTTGTTGCTATGATGCAGCATGTTGCTATGACTTAGCTTGTTGCTATGACTTAGCTTGTTGCTATGATGCAGCATGTTGCTATGACTTAGCTTGTTGCTATGACTTAGCTTGTTGCTATGATGCAGCATGTTGCTATGACTT
>NW_007884956.1:0-547 GCF_000696425.1 Galeopterus variegatus
AGGTACTCACTGGAGTGAAAAATCTACCTGTCTGTCTGTCTGTCTATCTATCTATCTATCTATCTATCTATCTATCTATCTGTACACACATGATATACATAATTAAAAATAGAAAATTGAAGTCAAACTTAAATATAATAATAAGGCGAGCTCTTCTATAAAAAGAAAAAAATTACTTTGGCTAACTGGTCAAATCAAAACTATACTAAGCATAGTTAAGCAACACAAAATAAAGTAGAAAGAAAAAATATTAAAGGTGTAAAAGACCGAAACAACAAAATCAATGTGGGATAATTATACATAAAGAGAAATCATAATCAATTATGATAATAAGAATATATTTTCTTTTTAAATGCACATAAAACATTCATGAAACTTAACATTCCTTGAGCCACAAAAACACTCAATAAAATCCAAAAGCTAGGAACAATACAAACAGGATCTTCTCGCTATAATGCAATAAAACCAAAAAAATAGTATTCAAAATTTTTTTAACATTTTTTACCTTTTTACCTGAAAAAAATTTACAATGAAATTTTAATTGTTT
>NW_007884957.1:0-547 GCF_000696425.1 Galeopterus variegatus
ACTAGATTTAAAAACAGAAAGAGAACAGAATAATTTTTGTTTTTTAACTTCCTATGCAGTGTAGTTTTACTATACCAGTTTTATTTACTATTTTGAATTTCTAGAATTAAAAAAAAAATGATTTGCTATGTCAGGCTTCCATAAACTTTAAGGAATCCATTCTGGCTTTTTGTCTTTATTTTGTTTCCAGGCCAAAATCTCCACTCTCCAAAGCAAGAGGGATGCAGAGATGCACAGTCAGAGACAGAGATGCGCACCTCTTATAGATCCATAAAACATAATAGGTTCTGTGACTGTGTGGACCACGGAAATCACAGAATCATTTCTAACCACGTTAGAAGTAGCATGCAACTCAAAGAAGATATGAGAGTACCAATAGGATTAAACCTCCTGATTCTTGGAAACCTAGTTTTACCAGCTCTGACTACCCTACTTTCTCTAGCTCCTGCTGAGTTCCCTTGTGGAGGATTATGTAAGTCAAGAGGGCCGGTAGCTCTTTGTTGAAGCTTTTTCTTATCAACCCTTGTCTTGACTCTTTTTCTTCCCA
>NW_007884958.1:0-547 GCF_000696425.1 Galeopterus variegatus
AACCCGTGGCCTTGGTGTTATCAGCACCACACTCTCCCAAGTGAGCCACAGGCCAGCCCCATGCTAGGTTTTTTAATGCATTATCTCATCAAATCCCATGGCAACCCCGAGGCTCAGAGAAAGCAGGCAGCATAAGAGCAGGGACCTCATCTGCCTTCCTTACGCTGCTTTCAGGACCTGGTCCAGTGTCAGCACTTAATAGGCATTTGATAAACGCCAGCAGAAAAAATAAATATTCCCATTTTAGAAATGAGGAAATTTCACCTCTCTATATGTGAGTGCAAGAACAAGTGAGGAGACCTGAGTGAGTTCTTGTCCCTTATCTCCTTCCATTTACTCGGAGCCCCATGTGGCTGTAGGACTGGAGCCAAGAGGAGGAGGAAGGCACGAACGGCCACGCCAGCAGTGAACACAGAGCATGTGCTGTGCACAGGCCCTCTGCACATTTCTCCCACGTAACCCATGGAGTCCCCGCAGCAGCCCTGTGACAGGTACTAGTGTCCTCTCCATGTTACAGAAGGAGAAAGTGAGGCCCAGTGGCTTTGCC
>NW_007884959.1:0-547 GCF_000696425.1 Galeopterus variegatus
AAAAATAATTTTATTCAGGTATAACTTACGTACAATAAAATGGTTTTGTTTTAGGTGGACTGTTTGATGAATTTGGTACTTGGGTACAGTGTGTAGCTTCCCCCACAGTCAAGGTCTAGAAGAGTTACATCACCCTAAACATTACCCTGGTGCTCCTTTGCAGTTGATCCCTTACCGAGCCCAGGTCACCACTGATCTGCTTTCTATGATTATACTTTTGTACTTTCTAGAACTTCACATAAATGGAACCATATACTATATGATCTTTTCTATTTGACTTCTTTACCTTATTGTAATGTTTTTAAAATTTATCCATGCCATTGTGTGAATTAATATTTTTTTTATTGCTGAGTTATGTTCCATACAATGGATTTACTACAATTTGTTTGTTCATTCCCCCAGCTGATGGGCATATGGGTTATTTCCGATTTGGCACTATTACGAATAATGTTGCTATGAACACTTGCACGCAAGTCTTTGTGTGACATGTTTTTTTTTTTTTTCCTTTTTTTGTCTTTTTTCGTGTCCGGCAACGGATCGCAACCCT
>NW_007884960.1:0-547 GCF_000696425.1 Galeopterus variegatus
CCCTGAGGCTAGGCAAGTATATTTTCCAAAATGCCTGCCTAGCAAATTATTTTTAACAACAACTCCTGTCTCTCCCTCCAAGTACAACATATAACTCAGAAACTATTCTCCCTCCTGCTGACTTCCATCCTTCTCCTATCCCAAAGTAAATGGACCACCATAATGTTGATAACCACACCATTTATGCTGGGATTGCCAAGTTAAAGGAACGTACACTTGATGTTCGTGGGGGTCTAATTAGACATTACTAACAAACAAAATCATTTTTGAGTTTCATCTGCTGCAAGGGTTCACACACAAAGCAAATATTGTTTGCCAGGCTTTTGCTTGCATCTCTTCTTTAATCCAACTTTGAAGCAAAGCACAATAATGACACATAAGGCTACTGAACAATATTCAAATACCTGTCTGATGGCAGAACTCACTAAAAGCCACAGAGCTCTTGTGATGAGCCAGTACTCTCTGCCTGACACCAAGACAATATGTATATGACCTTCACAAAGAAACAGCTGAAAATTATATAGCTTATCAAAAACCAGGGTCAAAA
>NW_007884961.1:0-547 GCF_000696425.1 Galeopterus variegatus
GACCAAGCACATCGATCTAAGTAAATTCTTCACAGCGAGATCATCGATCTGGGTAAACTCTTCCCACCGAGCTCATCGATCTAAGTAAACTCATCAGACCAAGCTCATCGATCTAAGTAAAGTCATCAGAGAAAGCTAATCCATGAAAGTAAACTCATCAGACCAAGCCCATCGAACTAAATAACCTCATCAGACCAAGCACATTGATCTAAGTAAACTCATCACACCAAGCTCATCGATCTAAGTAAACTCATCACACCAAGCTCATCGATCTAAGTAAACTCATCACACCAAGCTCATCGATCTAAGTAAACTCATCAGACCAAGCTTATCGCTCTAACTAAACTCTTCTGACCAACCTCATCAATCTAAGTAACCTCATCAGACCAAGCTCATCGATCTAAGTAAACTCATCAGACCAAGCTCATAAATCTCAGAAAAGTCATCAGAGAAAGCTATTCCATCTAAGTAAACTCATCAGACCATGCCCTTCGATCTAAGTAAACTCATCAGACCAAGCACATCGATCTAAGTACATTCATCACAG
>NW_007884962.1:0-547 GCF_000696425.1 Galeopterus variegatus
GATATTAAATGCATCAAACTGATAAGCATGAATTGGTTTTGCTTCCATAAAACTAATAATTTAAGACAAAATTAGGACTATTTTCCCAGGCAATAGACCTTCAGTCTTCCTAAGTGAAACAGGAAGATGATTCATAATTTACTAATAGTTATTTCCACAGAAAAGCCATATAATACAGTTTTTAAGGTCAAATGTGAGGGCTTTGTGGAAACAAACAGATGAACTATCAAAAGCCAAAAGCCATTTGCATCTTTCTTCATGATTTTTGCCATAGACACATGCCACTAATAATATTATTTATTTAGTATTTATTAAATCAACTCACTGTTTCTACTCGTTTATTTTAAAAGTAAACTTTTTCTCTTATGTAAATGAAAGCTCACGGTTTTATGTGGTAATTATATTTTTCTAATGGGCATTAAAAAAATATGTAACTACTAAAATAAGAAACATTGGCTTATAAACTACTGAATATCATTTCACATACCACATTCTGAAAAACATTAGATTGTGTGATGATACAGCTTAATTAATTATTATGTTCATT
>NW_007884963.1:0-547 GCF_000696425.1 Galeopterus variegatus
GGCGGGAGCGCCGCCGCGCTTCCCAAGCCGCGCACTGTAGCAGTGCGCCACCGGGCCGGCCTGTGGATACTATCCATTTTTAAAAATTATATTAAAATCCTAGCTACCTGCTCTGCATTTTATTTATTTATTTGTTTGTTTATTTATTTATTTATTTTTAGCATGCAAATAGAAAGCTTTTGTAAACCCTAAGTGTATCATAAATGAAAGGTAGTGTTCGTATTTTAGCACCCACCCCTAAATGGAATTGTCTACAATATATGTAGGAAATGCCTTTGGCAGTCATGCAAATACAACAGCACCTGTGACAAGCTTCTGCCAGTCTCTGAGGCTTGGCTTTCTCTTCTGTAAAATGAGAGGGAGAGAAAGGGGCTGAAATAGTCCCAGGGACCCTTCAGGTCCTCCTGATCTGTGAGGTGAGGAAATTCTGATTCCTTACTTCACGAGAGTAACAAGTTCTCATAAGGTTCATGAAGACGAAATTCTTTCTTGACTGCTGGACAACTAACATCTTAAAAGCAGAGGAAAGGACTCTTGTACAGGAGTA
>NW_007884964.1:0-547 GCF_000696425.1 Galeopterus variegatus
AGGCGAATCATTATTAACCTCAGCCATTCTGTTAATTCTGTGGGAAGTCCTTGCCCACGACCACATGAGCTTGGGGTAGATTTCAACATGTGAATTTTGGAGGAATACAAACATTCAGTCTGTAATAAGGTATTTGCTATGGATTGGATGTCCCCTTAAAGCTCATTGAAACTCCCCACTGTGACAGTGTTAAGAGGGTGGGAAATTCTATTATGGTAATTGAAGGGTGGGGCCTTGAAGAGGTGATTAGATTGTGAGGACCATGCCCTAGTGAATGGATTAATAATTGATGTTTTGATCATGGTCATGGCTTTGGCTATGATGGTTTTATAAGGAGAGTGAGTGAGAAGATGACTCTCTGGCTTCTGCCATTTCACTATGTGACACCTTGTGTTGCTACAGAGTCACCACCAAGAACAAGGCCCTCACCAGATGTGATCCCTGGACTTTGAACTTTCCAGCCTCCAAACTGTAAGCAATAAATATTGTTTCTTTACAAATGACCCAGTTTCAGGTATTTCTGTTATAAGCAGGTGTTAGGTGAAAG
>NW_007884965.1:0-547 GCF_000696425.1 Galeopterus variegatus
TTTTTAGAAGACAGAGGCAGTTTTTACCTGGCATTGGCCAAAACCAAAGCATTTTTTTTTTTTGATTCTTTAAAGATTAACAAAATTTGCAAACCTTTATCTAGACTGAACAAGAAAAAAAAAGAGAAGACTGAAATTACTAAAATCAGAAATACAGAAATAAAGCAGGGGCATTATTACATTGTCGTTATGGTTTTTGGTGGTGGTAAGACTTAGTTTCTTTCTCTTTCTCATTTGCATTTTTATTCAGTCAGTAGGTTTTGTTCTTTCTTGTGTATTTCGTGGTAGTGATTATCATTTTGTGATTCCAGATGCAGGACTTCCTTGATAATTTCTTGTAGGGTTTGTCATGTGGTAGTAAACTCCCACAGTTTTTGTTTGTCTGAAAAATACACTTTCTCCCTCATTTCTGAAGGATAATCTTACTGGGTATAGTATTCTTGGCTGACAGTTTTTTTCTTTCAGTCTTTTGGACATATCATCCCGTTTTCTTATGACCTGTAGAGTTTCTGTTGAGAAGTCTTCTGTTAACCTGATGGGGCTCCCT
>NW_007884966.1:0-547 GCF_000696425.1 Galeopterus variegatus
TGAAGGTAAAATGTCCCCTGGCTGCATCGAGCTTCTCTGCAATCCTCAAAGGCTCCTGCAAGCATCGCTCTTCCTGCATGCACATGCCAGCATCTGGATCGGTGCCAGGGCCCCAGGCTCAAAGTCTCCAGGCTCTGCCTTCTCCCGAGAAGACTATTGGCTCCAATCAGGACACTATCTATGGGATGTTCCTGAGCAAATGTCACCAGGGAGCATGCAGAAGCCACTTTTGGATTTCCCCATATGTCTTTTCTTTCCTCCTCACTTCGGAAATATATGTACACAGGTGCAAACCTCATTTAAAATGAACAAGCTTCTGCGATGTGCTCTCTAAATGGCATATCGTGTTGTTATAAGCATCGGGAGAAATCACCCTTGGAGACCGATATGGAAAAGGAAAAATAACTTTATTCCCTTGGAGACTGATATGGAAAAGGAAAAATAACTTTATTGCCGGCTGCTGGGACCGCACCAGCCAATTCAGAGTGCAGCCCCGAGCTGTTTTTACTTTCGGTTTTTAAAGCTGCAAGCACGGCAACTTGGTCGC
>NW_007884967.1:0-547 GCF_000696425.1 Galeopterus variegatus
GCAAAGTGGTAATTACTGTGATTTTGATTTGCATTTCTTTAATGACCAATAATGGTAAACATTTTTATGTGCTCATTGGCTATTTGTATATTTTCTTTGGAGTCTATTTGAGTTTTTTTGTACATTTTCAAATTGGGTTGTTGTCTTTTTGTTATGGAGTTGCAGGCTATGTATGTATTCTGGATACTAAACCCTTTTCAGATATATGTTTTGCATATATTTTCTCCCATTGTCACTTTCTTGATAATGTCCTTTTATGAAAAGCAGTTTTTTTAAAAAAATTTGCTGAAGTCCAATTTATCTATTTTTTCTTTTGTTATTCATGCTTTTGTTATCAAATAGAAAAGTTATTGCCAAGTTTGAGAGGCTAAAGATTTACTCCAATGTTCTCTTCTGATAGTCTTATATTTTGAGCTCTTATATTTAGATAATATAACCATTTTAAGTCAATTTTTTGTGGATGAGTGAGGGAGTGGTTGAAACACATTTTTTTTTACTGTGGTGATCCAGTTGTCCTGCACCATTTTTTGAAGAGACTTCTTTTCCT
>NW_007884968.1:0-547 GCF_000696425.1 Galeopterus variegatus
GGTGTTTGTGAATTACTCCTTAGTCTTACAATGCTTTTGAGGAATGCCCACTGCTTTTGTACTCTGAGTGAGTTTTGAGTTGGACAAAGACCAGCACCTTTCATCAGTCCTCCGGTAGCCCCAAAACAGGTTAGAACAGATAAACCGAATTCTTTGTGACTGTGTCTGCTCTGTGCCTTCCCAACCCAGGGACCATAGTCCCATACTGGAACACAGGCTGCTGTCTTCAAGATTTCTATAGAGCTTGGGTGGGGACAGGTCAAGAGGTAGAAAAAATTCCCCGAAACTCTCTGACCATCTTAAATTTCATTTTTCAGCATTTGTTTAATCTTAAGTTTCATTTTTCAGCATTTGTTTGTTTTCTACAAACCTTTGACTGTTTTCCAGAGTTCTTGCAAAGTTGATCCTGACAGTTTCTGCTTATTTTACAATGTTTCTGTTGAGGGACATGTCATTGGAACTGCCTACTTCACAATTTTCACCAATGTCATTACTTTCTTGTAGTGCACTGCACTATTCTCTGGTAGCATACACTAAAATAATAATA
>NW_007884969.1:0-547 GCF_000696425.1 Galeopterus variegatus
TGAAGAGAACAGAAGTTTTTCTTAAAGTTGGGGAAACGTGTGTACATAGTGTGTGTTCATTGTAAAATCTATTTGATACGTCTAATCTATTTTCCGTGTGCCACCATGATGGTTAATTTCATGTATCAACTTGACTGTGCTGAGGGATGTCCAGATATCTGGTTAAACATTAATTCCAGTCATTTCTGTGAGGGTATTTCTGAAAGACAGTAGCATTTGAATCAGCAGACTGAGTAAAGAAGATCTGCCCTCACCAATGTGGGTGAGCATCGTCCAATCAACCGAGAGCCTGAACAGAACAGAAAGGTGAAGGAAGGGCAAATTCTCTCCCTTCCTGAGTTGGGACATCTGTCTTCTCCTTCCCTCAGATACTGGAGCTTCTGCGTCTCAGGACTTTGAACACAAACTGAATTACACCACCAGCTTCCCTCGTTCTCCAACTTACGGACAGCAGGTGCTGAGACTTTTCGGCCTTCATAATTGTGTTAGCCTATTCCCCTAATAAATCTTCTCATATATATCTATATATATTCCATTGGTTCTGTTC
>NW_007884970.1:0-547 GCF_000696425.1 Galeopterus variegatus
ACTGAGGGTTGCGATCCGTTGCCGGACACAGAAAAAGACAAAAAGGAAAAAAAATAAAAAAATAAAAAAATAAAACATATACTCTAATCCCAACATTTGCTGTAACCAGGGATTGATGGGTGATCAAGGGTTCAGTCTTCATCGCAGGTAACCTCATTTTTTTCCTCTGTAAGGGGAGCAGAGAATATCTCAAGTATTCTTTGAATAAGCCTAATGCTGGGGATGCTAAAGCACATTTAAAAATAATGAGAAATTTGCACATACTAAAACATGTGATAGGGTGGAAAAATATAATGTTTAGAGCAAGAAGAATTTGAGTTCCTGTCTGTATTAGTCAGGGTTCTCCAGAGAGAAAGAATTAATAAGATATGTTATAATTATATGAGAGAGATTTATTAGGGGCATTAGCTCACGTGGCTATGAAGAAAAGTCCCACTGTAGGCCGTCTATAAACTGGATGCTGGTAGCATGGCTCAGTCCAAGCCCAAAGGCCTCAGAACCAGGGAAGATGATGGTGTCTTGGGTGTAAGTTCTGGAACCCAAAAGC
>NW_007884971.1:0-547 GCF_000696425.1 Galeopterus variegatus
GTCTTTCTCCCCCTCTTCTGGTACAATGCAGCCAAAAGGGGAAAAAAATCACTTAACTGAGAGGTTGATCGATAGATTAGTGGATTCCAACATTGCTGAGTCTGCAACATGCTGGGCAATCTTTCTGCTTTTTTGGGGTGTCCCCCCGCCACCCCATGCCCTATGGGGGATGTTCCAACAAGCCCCATCACATCATATACTGAGGAAAAAAGAAGCCCCTGCTCATGACCTTCCTCAATTTCCCTGCTCTCTCCCTCTAGACTTATATACCACAGAATAAATCGATTCACTCTGCCTCCTTTCTGCCTTGGGGAGGGGTTCTCCACCAGCCCAGGCCCAACAATTCATGTCTGTGTTCACTGTATCCAGAGCACTTGGCACATGGAATGGTGTCCTGGTGTGGCACGAGTGGCCCCCTTCTAAGAGCCTTCATAATGGTGTCCTTTCTTCTCTTCGTATAAGCACATTCGAGTCACACTTTTCCTAAAAACATCAACCCTTGACAGAATGGTCTGGCCCCCTCTCTCTCTTTAACTGAAGATTCTGG
>NW_007884972.1:0-547 GCF_000696425.1 Galeopterus variegatus
GGCAGTGGGCTTATCATATATGGCTTTAATTATGTCGAGACACTTTCTGTCTATACCTAACTTGTAGAGAGTACTTATCATGAACAAATGTTGAATTTTGTCAAATGCTTTTTCAGTGTCTATACAGATGATCATATGGTCTTTGTCTTTGATTTTATTGATGTGGTATTTCACATTTATTGATTTGCATATGTCGAACCTACCTTGCATCCCTGGGATGAATCCCACTTGATCATGGTGTATAATTTTGTGTATGTGTTGCTGTATTCTGTTAGCTAGTATTTTATTGAGGATTTTTGCTTCTACATTCATCAAGTATATTGGCCTGTAGTTTTCTTTTTTTGTTGTACCTTTGTCTGGTTTTGGTATCAAGGTGATGTTTGCTTCATAGAATGTGTTTGGGAGAATGGCCTCTGTTTCAATCTTTTGGAATAGTTTATAGAGAATTGGTAACAATTCGTCTTGGTAACAATTCGTCTTTGAAGGTTTGGTAGAATTCTGCAGTGAACCCATCTGGTCCCGGGCTTTTCTTTGTTGGGAGCCTTCT
>NW_007884973.1:0-547 GCF_000696425.1 Galeopterus variegatus
CACCAGATGCCACAAACCATATCAATTATTTTTTAATGGTAATGTGCAGACAATATTTTTGCTCCTAGGATATTCACAGTGATTTTTCCAGATGTTACCTCACAAAAAAGTTGACAATCATAAACAACTGTAGTGTTATCTTTGAATTATGAGAGTGTTAATGCCCTATATTATAATAAGAACTGTTCACATGGCAATGGGCAATGGCAATTTACCAATTTACCTATGTGATGACAATTTCTGTACTGCTTGATAATTCTAATTCAGCATGCTTCCAAGACAGAAACACAGGTCAAAAAAGTATTAAATATTTAAGATGCCAAAAAACCCCTCACAAAACAAGAATAATCAAAGTCTAAAGAGTTTGGGTACCACTAAGAAAAACTGAAATCTTTATAATATAACATTAATATAAGCTCAAATTTCTTATTATCCACGATGTGATGGGCAGTGTCAAGAATTTTACACACATTATATCATTTGATTATCATAACAAGCCTGGGAAGTACAATTACTATCCATTTCACTGATGGGGAAACAGAGCCTT
>NW_007884974.1:0-547 GCF_000696425.1 Galeopterus variegatus
GCAGCTGTGGGGTTGACACAGAGCCGCTGGGGATGAGCCAGAGGATGACAGGAGTGTCCACGTGGAACCACAGTGGACTAGGGAGAAGGGCAAAGCGGAGGGATGGGTGGTGCTCTGCAGGGGGACAGGATGGCGGCCTGGGATGGACAGTGTGGGAGCGGGAGGGAAGAGCGGATCCTGATGACACCTGAGGGTGAACCCACGGTCCCCTCCAACACATTCCAAATCCCCCAGGGGGTGAAGGGATCCAAAGATGGACAACCTGCAGGCAAATGAATGAATGGCCTGGGGGTTTCTGACGGTGACAGCCGTGGCACTGGAGAACCACGATGCAAACACACATCTAGTCGACCCGCAGAGCCCCGGGAGCTCGGCCTCGCCACCCCCACCCAGCGCGGGCAGAAGTGCGCCCCGAACACCCTCACCGGCGCACCCCGATGCTCATGCCAGGGATCCGCAGGACGAGGTCGCCAACAGGTGGAAACTGAGCAAGCAAAGAGCAGCCTTGTTTCCTCGGAATGACCAAAAAAGGTTTTGATATAAAAGC
>NW_007884975.1:0-547 GCF_000696425.1 Galeopterus variegatus
AGTGAGCGGGAACCGGTCTCCACATGGGATCCGAACCCTCGGCGGGAGTGCCGCCGTGCTCTCAAGCGGCGCACACTCCAGTGCGCCACCGGGACGGCCCAAGAAGTTGCAATATTCTTACATGAAATCAACGTAAGTTTGATACAAAGACTGAAAATCTCCTGATAGCAATTTTTACCAAGGATTTGTGTGCAAGTGTGTAGGTATATTGTGTGTGTGTGTGCACACATGTGTGTGTCAATGTGTTCAGATGATTTTAAGGTAGGTGTGGTTGTACAAAATTATTTCATTTTAGTTCTGTAGACTTGGGTAAGTTGAAAGCTTATTAGAAACTGGATAATAGCCAGGTCATATCTGAGGAAGGGATTCAGCCAAAGTCTGGTTGAGCAGAATACAAATTAAAGGAAAATTTTCAACTAATTTTTCTGGAGAAGCCCCTTCTTCTTGGAGAGGTCTCTCTCTTACATACATTGTCATGTAGGTGTATATGTAAACATATAGAAACACACACATACACACACACACAACAACAAAATCACCAAGCTGA
>NW_007884976.1:0-547 GCF_000696425.1 Galeopterus variegatus
TGGCATTTGAAGGTGAAGTCTTTGTTTGGGAGATAATTAGGCCATGAGGGTAGAGCCTTCACGAATGAGATTTGTGCCCTTATAAGACAAGGCATGAGAGAGCTTGCTTTCTCTCTCTGCTCTGTGCCATGTGAGAACACAAGAAGACAGCAATCTGCAAACCGTGAATCAGGTGCTCACCAGCTGCTGGATCTGCCAGCACTTTGATCTTGGACTTCCCAGCCTCCACACTGTAAGAAATAAATGTTTGTTGTTTAAGCCACCGCGTCCATGTTATATTTGTTATTGCAGCCCAAACTGACTCAGACAGATTTCTTCCCAATTCAAAATCATAATATTTTCCTTGTTTTCTCTCTGGAAACAAGGATTGCCCTAGTTTATGTTACAAAGACCTGTATTTTTTATTGTCTTTACTTCTTGCCTGCTGTCCCAAAACAAAAAGAGCTGCATATATTTGGTCTTTTATCATTAATTTACTCCCACAGTCTTTCTCAAAATAACCTTCAACCTGAAACAGAATGTGATTTAAAAATAACAGAAGCTTTGG
>NW_007884977.1:0-547 GCF_000696425.1 Galeopterus variegatus
ATGCTCAGCTTTTCAAGTCTATTTTCTTATTTTGAAATAGCATATATTTGATTTTAAAAACATTTAATTTGGAATGCTGTGAAGAAAATGAGATATGCATTATTAGTTTCAGTAGCTTTAGCAATCTTCATGAGACATATACTCTTTACAAGTAAAATATAAGGGGTAGGCCCTCCTCCGAACTCCTGCAAACCCTCAGCCGAAGCAAAGCCCTAGTCATTTTTCAGAAATCTCAAGACAGCCTCATCAGCTTCCTGAGACTCAGTCAGACATCACCTGAGGTTCTCAGTCTATTATCATACTTAAAGCCCATTATTTCTCCATGGTGTATGTATACCACACTTCCCTTATCCAATCGTCCATTGATGGTCATTTAGGTTGGTTCTGTATCTTGGCTATTGCAAACATAGCTGTGATGAACATGGAAGTGCAGGTATCTCTTCGACATGATGATTTCCATTCCTCTGGATATATACACAAAAGTGTGATTGCTGGATCATATGGAAGATCTATCTGTAGTTGTTTGAGAAACCTCCATATTGTTTTC
>NW_007884978.1:0-547 GCF_000696425.1 Galeopterus variegatus
CTCAGAAGAAAACGGATCACTTTTCTGATAGGATTTAATATAGTTCGTTCAAACCATAAAACGTTTGAACGAACGTTTTAAATTCCCTGGCAGAAAGTGAGAAGATGTGGTTTTCATGAAAGAACAGAAAATCACAAGCAGCAGGATGAGATGAAAAGAATATATAGTGAAATGAATGAAAGGGAGTTTGATGAGGAAAACAAGAACAAACAATGAGAACAGCAGATTAAAATACTCATTGGGGGCCGATTCGGCCCCGTGTTCACTCGGGAGAGTGCGGCGCTGGTAGCGCTGAGGCCGCGGGTTCGGATCCTGTATAGGGGTGGCCGGTGCGCTCACTGGCTGAGCGTGGGGCAGACGACACCCAGCTGAGGGTAAAATACTCATTGGATCCAAATAGAGTGAGACTGACTGCAACAAATTTGAAAACCTGTTATGATGTAAAGTCAATTTATTGTCTGGTCTTCTAGGATGCAGAAGATCAGATAATACATTGAAAAAGATGAGGGAGGGCAGAGGACGGAGATATACCTTTAAAATTTTAGTT
>NW_007884979.1:0-547 GCF_000696425.1 Galeopterus variegatus
CTTGGAGGAAATAAGCATTGCAGAACTGGCCAAGGAAGGCAAGAGGATCGGGGGCAGGAAGAGCTAGGAGGGCATCAAAGAGAAAGAGAAAAAGAGCAAGAGAGAATGTTTCTGAAAGCTTCAGTAATGACTGTCCACATTCTGTAACTGATAGGCAGCAGTGCCAAATCTCTCCCCCACTCCCACCCCACACTTTCCTTAGAGAACAGAACTAAATAATAAATAGAGAAGAAAAAAGAAAACCTAGGTTTCAGTGATAAGGAGTTTAAGGATTTTTGCTTGAAATGAGAAGAGAGGAAGAAGAATATTCGAGGTGCATATTTTTATCAGTATTTTGTCCATTTTTCAAATGAAAAAATTTCCCTTCTTTATCAAATGACACTAATACACCTCTACTACGTCAGGATATAGATTCCTCATACAATATGGAGGAACCCACCATTCTCAAAGGGTAAGAATTTGTCCTTTTTTTCAAGCAATCTTTATTTGTCTGCTTCTGCTCTTGTATGTTCCTAGGATCTGTTTACAAAGTTTTTCAAAGCCTCTT
>NW_007884980.1:0-547 GCF_000696425.1 Galeopterus variegatus
GGAGCGCCGCCACGCTTCCCAAGCGGTGCACTGTAGCAGTGCGCCACCGGGCCGGCCCCCAGATGTTTTTTTTTAAACCATTAAAATCTGTGTGTGTGTGTGTGTGTGTGTGTGTGTGTGTGTGTGTAAAAAGTCATGATATCTGCAGCTGATTCTTAAAAGGATCAGCAAAAATAAATAAGTAGAAAGAGAGGGAGGAAGAAAAGAAAGGAAGAGGAAAGAGATAAGAAAGTGACTTGGTTAGCTCAGTTGGTTAGATGCAACCTTGTAACACTAAGGTCAGGTGTTCGGTTCCCTGTACCAGCCAGCCACCAAAAAACAAAAAATTAAAAAAAAAAGAGAGAGAGAGAGAGAACTCACCAGGATACCTATTTGATAACTTCTAAGTGTAAACTTTACTACCTTCTTGAAGGATTTTTACTTAAAATTGAAGGGATGTGACAATCCAACCATAGCTAATAAGGCATCCCATCTATTATATTCAGATGACCTAATACATTTTAAGAAGAGTCAGAATTTTTTTTTTTTTTTTTTTTTTTTTTTCCAT
>NW_007884981.1:0-547 GCF_000696425.1 Galeopterus variegatus
TTATTTTTGTATCCCCTGTACATCGCGCATTGTGGATACCTTAACTTAATTTCATTTTCTTGAATTGAACTGATGGAATCATAGTGATACCCTGGAATGAACCATCCAAATGACCTCTATCTAGGTAGAAACAAATGCACATTGACACTTTGACTGATTAGGCCTTTTGCATCTATTTCACATTTGGAAGGGTAATGGCAAGTCTATAATTATTCCAGTCAATATCACACTGTTCCTGAAACACTGCAGAAGTAGAGAGAGATACCCTTATTGACATATTTTTTCTGTGAGTCATTATGCTTCCTTTTTAGTTTCCAATAGCTGCAGTGAGAGGACAGTAAATAAAAAGAAGATAGTGCTAGAAACAGAATTTGGACATTTGATGATCTTGTTAATAAGCAGGCTGGCTCTTATAGAATTGTAACATTTTTCTAGACCTTTTTTCTTTTTTTTGAAGTTAATATAGGAGTTACAGCAGGACAATGTGGAAATAGTGGATTGAAATGAAGAAATGGTAGTCTATTTTGGTCATGAAACACCCCAAGTT
>NW_007884982.1:0-547 GCF_000696425.1 Galeopterus variegatus
AGGGTTGCGATCCGTTGCCGGACACGAAAAAAGACAAAAAGGAAAAAAAAAAAAGAAGGAAATTGGCATCTCCACACTTATGGTCTTCTTGAGCTGGTACATGAAGAACCAGGACAAAACTCAAGCAACCTACAGTCATGGTGGTAAGGCAATATTTACTCAGGGACATTCCATTTGTAAAGCACTTACTCAACCTGCATGTGCTTCAAATATAAGCTTTTATTTAATGAACAACTATTTAGGATTTTCACTATGTGTCAGGCACAGGACTAAAGTAATGGTGTACCATAAAATGAGTAGACAGTAACCCCAGGAAAGAAAAGGGGAAGAATCCTGAAGATATGCCTTCTGGGAATTAATTGTACTCACTGTGGCTAGAATTTCAAGTTTGAATGTGGGAGCTGATGATGCAAAATGCTGGAGAGACAAGTAAGAGTCAGTCCTGGAGGAATAGTAAGGACTTTGAACTTTATCCTTTGTCTAAACAACTACTTGCCTACACCGATGCCTCTCTTCTGTGACATTTGTTAAATGTTCACTGTGTGCT
>NW_007884983.1:0-547 GCF_000696425.1 Galeopterus variegatus
ACTGGACCAGGCTGCAGCAGCTTCTACTCTTCTGCCTCCTGCCTGGACTCCCTGCCTCGCTTTCACCTCTCTGGGTCTGGTCTTAACAGAGCAGCCAGGCAACCCCACTCCCTGTCTCAAAACCCTCCGGCGTCTTCCTTCTCATCCAGAGAAGAAGCCAAGTGCTCCCAATGGCCCAAGGACATTTCTCCAGCCTCCTCCAGGCCTGTGGTCAGCCTCACCTGCCGGCTGCCCTGCTCCTCAGCCACACTCCTCGCCTGCCCCGCTCTTTCCCACCACATCTTTCTTCATGACTGTTGTCACTATTAAAGAAAAAGCTACCTAGTGATGCTTGCAGAAGCCTGGTGGTAGAGCAGGTGTTATTTGGGACTAGTGAGATAGGCATGGGGAGCATGGCACTGGGGTTGGGCACTGAGGGCGAGAGACTGGGCTGCTCTCTGACTGCAGCACGGGCCAATGCAAACTTACAGCCGAGGAGCAGGGTCGGCAGAAGGAAAATTACCAAGAGGAGACAGCAAGCCTGGGGGGAGTTCTGGCTAAACCAACT
>NW_007884984.1:0-547 GCF_000696425.1 Galeopterus variegatus
GTGCGCTCACTGGCTGAGTGTGGTGCGGACCACACCGTGCTGAGGGTTGCAATCCCCTTACCGGTCAGAAAAAGAAAATAATGAAATTGAATCAAAATATCACACTGTGTCCTGTAAATATGTACATTATTATTATATATATTTTTTAAAAAAGAAATTATCTTAATTAACAGAACACAAACTGGGCTACAAAGAGTGGCTGCACAGTGCCCCAGAGATAGAAAAGTCCAGCCCTGATGTCAGTTTTTCTATGAATTCATTATGAACACTTCAAGCCTTTTACCTACCTTGTGAATTTTGAACCTGGGGGCAAAACTGATCATTTCCTTTCAGGGTCTGGGAATTTAGGATCAGAATATATTTGACAGTCTTAGGTAAAATTTAAAAAATTAACATAGGAAAGGATAAATTAATGGCTTTATATGCATGTTTCACAGTACAGGGCTATGTAAATAGTTTGTCATTTGTGTTTTAAAACGTTGATATGTAAATATACATTTATATTTTAGCATGTACATATGGCCTGGTATATACATATACCTTTTTT
>NW_007884985.1:0-547 GCF_000696425.1 Galeopterus variegatus
TTTTTTTTTTTTTTTTTTAAATTCTAAGGCAAAGGCAAAGGAAAGGGGCTGGATTCATGGGAGCATTAACAAAGAATTTTTAGGCCGGCCCATGGCTAACTCAGTAGAGTGCGGTGCTGATAACACCAAGGCCATGGGTTCGGATCCTATATAGGGATGGCTGGTTAGCTCACTGGCTGAGGTGCTGACAACACCAAGCCAAGGGTTGAGATCCCCTTACTGGTCATCTTTAAAAAAAAAAAAAAACAAAGAATTTTTTAGTAATAAGGGATGTTGAACATGGTGGTTGGTTAACCACGGAGCTGGAAGAAATTGATGTTTACCTGTGACAATAAAAGTAGCAATAGAGTGCATAATACCATGGTAACATGGGAATAGTGCAGTACAGACGGTGAAGCTGGACTCCTGGATTTGAATTCTGCCCCTGCCACATACTAGCTATGTGATCTCAGGCAAATTTCTTAACCTCTTTGCCTTAGTTTCCTTATTCGTACATTGCAGATAATCTTTTAGTGTTGATGGGAAGATTTAATATGCTAATACATAT
>NW_007884986.1:0-547 GCF_000696425.1 Galeopterus variegatus
CCACCAGCATTCTACCATAAAGTTTTTCTGTATTTGGCCTGTATATATATATATATATATATATATATATATATATATATATAATGTATGTATGTATATATATACACATACATATATATATACCCATCTATCTATCCTTTTATCCATTCATTAGTCTATCTTGTTTTTAAACACATTGCAAAATAAGTTGCAGACACCAGTTCACTTCCCCCTAAATATTTCAGTATGCATAATACATATCATTGCCTAAAGTTCTATATTTATATATTAGTTGCACATTTTTCTATTAGTTACACATTTTTCCTCTAAGGTAACATTTGCACATAATGAAATGCATAAGTTTTAAGTGAACACTCACAGAATTTTTTTAAGATTAAGTTTATTTGTTAGTGTCATTATATTTTTACATTCTAAGCTGTTGCAGAGCAGTTGGGCGGAGGGGGAAAGGAGAAAGGGGAAGGAAATAGTGGGGGAGGAAGAAGGAGGGGGGCATGGTTGAGGCCTGTGGCACCCCCCTCATTCCTGCAGGGGAGACGAGGGGGCTTCC
>NW_007884987.1:0-547 GCF_000696425.1 Galeopterus variegatus
ATTTCACTCTTTTCTACGGTTGAGTAGTACTTCGCTGTTTATATATACCACAATTTCCTTAGGCAGTCATCCTTTGAGGGACATTTAGGTTGGTTCCATCGTCTAGCTATTGTAAATGGAGCTGCAATAAACATGAGAGTGCAGGTATCACTTCGACCTGACGTTTTCCAATCCTCTGGATATATCCCCAGGAGTGGGATTGCTGGACCATGCGTAAGTTCTGTCTGTAGTTGTTTAAGGAACCTCCATACTGTTCTCCATAATGGCTGTACTAATTTACAGCCCCACCAACAGTGCAGGAGGTTTCCTCTCTCTCCACATCCTCGCCAGCATTTGTTATTCTCTTTTTTAAAATAATCACTCTGACTGGGGTGAGATGATATCATAAAGTGCTTTTTTTTCTTCTTTCTTAAGTTTTCTTTTCTTTTTTTATTTTAATTTATTTTATTTATTGAATCAAAATTGATTATACATATTTGGGGGGCTCAACATTGAGATATGATGATCAAATCAATATTACTAGCATATATATTGTTACAAATCATAA
>NW_007884988.1:0-547 GCF_000696425.1 Galeopterus variegatus
TTTTCTATTTTCTGAAATAATTTTTGTAGAGATTAGAATTATTTCTTTTTTGAGTGTTTGGCATCATTCATCAATGAGATCATTTGGGTTAGGTGTGTCCTATTCGGGAAGATTTTTGATTACTGACTTTAACTGATTTAATTGGTTCTAAGAGAAGCAAGTAAAGCAGGCCAAGGAGTTGGGTTCTCTTTTGCAGGTACTAGGGAGCCACTGGAGTTTATAAAAAGGCCATATTTTAGGTAAATTAATCTGATAGCTGTGTATAAGGTAGCTCAGCAGAAATTTAGCCCGACATCCTTCTCCACTTCTGTACCTCTGTTACAGCACTATTTGTAATGCTGTACTCTAGACTGAGAGTAATGACCTGAGCTATAATGAGGAGGGGAAGGGAATTGATATTCATTGAACACTGATTCTGTACCAAGCCCCATTCTTATAATTTTAGCATATTATCACAATAACCCTCTGAAATACTAATGACGAATGTTTTAATTATGTTCACTCTCTAAATTTGCTAAGGTAAAAGTAAACTAAGAGACATTAGGAG
>NW_007884989.1:0-547 GCF_000696425.1 Galeopterus variegatus
AGAGAGGAACAAAGCCACCTGGCAGAAATGTGCTGAGATAAGGTGGGAAAAACGGTCACCATGACCTCCCAGTCCACCTGTCAGGGTGGGAAAACTGGAAGACACCACTGGGGCCTCATAGTGGGTTTCTTTGACTCAAAACTCTACCCCCCAACCTCCATCCAGGCCAGAAAATACCTCAATGGGAAAACCTCCTCCCCCAGGGCCCCTTCATCAGAAAGGCAGGTGGAGAGGAAGAGCTGAGAACAGCAGCGTTTGGTCTCCCGGAGCGTTTGGTCTCCCGGGACCTGCAGGCCGACTTGGACTCTGCGACCTGAGGAGCCGCCCCCCCAAGTATTAAGCAGTGTCTAGAACTTATGCTTGCTTTCATCTGTGTCTTGAGCCATTTCTGAAAACTTGATCTCAAGATGGAGCCCTCACTGTAGGGCTGAATAACAACTTAACCATGTTTCACACGTATTCAGCGTTTGAATGTACAAATTGCCATGTCGCCCCTCTGGGAAGCTGTCCTAGACCTTCCCACCAGGACAAATTAATCTTTCTCTCT
>NW_007884990.1:0-547 GCF_000696425.1 Galeopterus variegatus
TTTGTCAAATCTTGAATCCAGATTTGAACTTAGGGGACCTGGTTTCAGAATGTGCTCAATCACCATGCTGCTATGATTCTCAAAGGACTATGGGAAGCTTTATGTGACCCAATATTACATATAGGTCTGGCACACAGAGGGTGTTCTCTAAATGGTCATTTTTTTCTGTTTGTTCTAAACTCCAGACTTGGTTCACTATCATTAATAACAGCTAACATTAATTAAGCATTTATTATGTGCCAGGCACAACACTAAACATCTTCTACACATCATGGCTCATTTCAGAAGGTATTGTTATTACTCTTATTTTATTGAGGACTTAACTGAATGACTTGCCCCAGGTCACAGAGCTAGTCAGAGGAGGAGCCAGGACTAAAAGATAACATCCCAGGGCCCCCTCAAACCAGGGCCTTCAGACTGGAAAGTTCCCTCACAACAGAGTAGCAAGCATTTATTGAGCACCAACTGTGTGCCAGGCGCTGGACTCAGCACCAGGAACACCAAGGTCAAGGAGGACCCCAAACAGCTCTAACACCAGGCAGAATGG
>NW_007884991.1:0-547 GCF_000696425.1 Galeopterus variegatus
GGGCCGTGAAACTGAGGGCGGCTTCGAGCATTCAAGTAGGAGCTTCAGTGGCGCCCGCTGCAGGCCCAAAGTGTCGAGTGACGGAAGCCGCTCGAGGGACCATGTCATGGAACAGTGTCATGTGACTCTGCTCACCTTGGGTGGATGGAATGAACTGCATGCGGCTCCTTTCTCTCAGTGACCCTCTGAATAAGTACCCACTGCTGGCTCCATTTGACCCTGTTCAGCAGGATGTGAGGGTTCCACCTGAGTGAAATGATGACCCGCCCCTCGTCACCATGTACAGTAGGATGGAGGGTTCCACCTGGGTGACATGATGACCTGCCCCTCGTCACCACGTACAGTAGGATGGGACGGTTCCACCTGGGTGACATGATGACCTGCCCCTCGTCACCACGTACAGTAGGATGTGAGGGTTCCACCTGGGTGACATGAAGACCTGCCCCTCGTCACCCCGTACAGTAGGATGGGAGGGTTCCACCTGGCTGACATGATGACCCGCCCCTCGTCACCACGTACAGTAGGATGGGAGGGTTCCACCTGAGTG
>NW_007884992.1:0-547 GCF_000696425.1 Galeopterus variegatus
CAATGTATTTATTTATCTATTCTACCATTTCAAAAAATGAGAAACTTACACCCAAGACATTCTATTCTCACAGTTTAACAACCAGCTCCCAAAATCTATATTACAGATAAATATGTTTAAGCCCAAAATTCTAGGATTCTTTTTAAGGTCTGTCGTGTAGGTACAGAATGCCTTCATGACTGACCATATGTTCACCGTAAATGATGTTATTTGCACAAACTATCTAGACAAACTGGTACACTGGGGTTCAAGGCTTTCTGCACACAAAATGCTCTGATCAGTAGCATAGGGAACTTTTAAGCGTTCAATTTCCAGTTTCCCTTCCCTAGTAGTTATGGACCCATTCATCTTTTATAATAAACATCTTGATTTTCAGTTGGGTACTTAGGCCTCTAAAATATAGAATGGAGTCCATGTCACTAGTTCTGACCGAAAGGATATAAATGGAAATTGTTGTATTTTTTCTTTCCAAAACTGTTTTACAGATACGTGAATGTAAGGATGTGGACTTCTTTTTTTTTTTTTTTTTTTTTCCGTTTGCTTGTTG
>NW_007884993.1:0-547 GCF_000696425.1 Galeopterus variegatus
GGTTCCTAAGCACTATCTTTAACATTTTTTTCATGACAAAATTATTGTATTTGCCTTTTTTTAAAAAGTACAGAACTATGATAATAGACTGAATATATTTCGTGATATTTTTAAAAATTAAAGTGATTTTATACGTTTTTCCTCATGTTTGCCTGTTATAATTTGTCTCCATCTGAGTGATAAAGTCTGTTCCATCAGTTAGTTTACTTTTTCTTCTTATTAAAAATTAAACTATATGGTTGCTATTAGAAAGCCTAATTTTATATAAGGATATCATGAGAATTTATTGGATGGTGGTTTCATTTGTTTAAAACAAACTGTAAAATATCAAAGAAGTTCTAAATTGTCTCACCTTTGTCTTAATTTTGTAAGAGATGTTCTTTATTGTGTCAACATGTAACCTCAATGAGAATATGAATTTACTATGTTTACTTTTATATTTCAGTAGCAGCTGGATATAGTAATCATTGAATATTTCTACCTTTCTCAAATGATGACTCAAACTAGTAAAATAGAAATGAACTAAAAGTTGCCATTTTTTTTTTTT
>NW_007884994.1:0-547 GCF_000696425.1 Galeopterus variegatus
CATTTATCTTCATATGAAGAACTATTGGGGAATAAAACGATTCTAGTGTTTTTGTTCACAGTAGATGCAACTGAATCTACATTTAGTTCCTCTAGTAAGTAGACTGAGAAAAACTATTAAAAATGAAGACAGAAAAACAACAACGATTATTTACAATTAAACAAAAAAATCACGTCAAGAAACGAGACAAGCAGGGAAGTTGGTGAACTCTATTTCAAGTTATCAGCCATAAAAAGGAAATCAAAATTCCTGAAACTTCTAAAGTCACAAAATCTAAATGTTTTTCATGTGTCCCATCCCATCAAGTTGCCAAATGTCAATGTAGAAAACAGAAATGTGATATTACAGGAGAGGCTGATAGTCACTTCTGCTGCCCTGGCCTCTGCAGTAAATGCCTGTAAGTTATATTTTTAAGAAAACTCAAAATATAGAGAATATTGAGAAAGACATACTTGCATTTGATAGAAATAATGTAACTACCACATCCTCTCTTCCTACTGCAAATATTAAATAATTATATTTATTGGAAAAATTCAATCTGTGATTT
>NW_007884995.1:0-547 GCF_000696425.1 Galeopterus variegatus
GAAGTTTTTTTAAGGCTTCAATAAATTCGGTCTTTCAAATAGTATTGACTTATCTTTCTCAAACACACAAAAAAAATTTGATAAGCAAAAGAGTTAAGGAAAGTTTGTATAGATTTGGAAACAATTTTTAACATATAACTGTTAAATTCATGTGGCAAGACTTTTTAATGGTTGGAATTCACTGAGCAGAGGAAAGGAAGCAATTTGGGAAAGAGAACCAGGAAAATTATATATTCATTTTCCCCCTCCAAAAAAAAAAAAACTTGTTGCAATATCCTCATTTTGGTTTAAGAAAGAAGACAAATTTTGAGTTATAAACTTTGTGTTTTAAATTTTGTGCAATGGGTTTGGGAACAGCACTGGGATGACCCACACCCTTGAAGGTGTTTATCTTTCAAGCTGATTTAACTTTTAGCCACTACTGAGTCTTTGGAGATCTAAGGAAAAACCAGCAATTTTAAAGCCTATTTTCTGATTTTTAAAAAAGCTTTTAAATATCTAAAACAGCCTTTTCTTAGCACAAAGGCACTGTTCAGAAGTTATCATA
>NW_007884996.1:0-547 GCF_000696425.1 Galeopterus variegatus
GCATCTTGTAAACTCAGAACCAAATTAATGGCTCCCTTCAATAAACCAAATGGCATCCATGCTTGCTCATGGATTTATCTGATTTTTCTAACCATAAATTATTTTTATCTCAGTTTCTTAGTTTCCATTTCATACTTTCACAATACCCATTTGACTATTGTGATTCCCCAAAATATTTTGGGAACAAGATCAGGCAGAAACAACGAACAAAACAAGTAAATTAAGCAATAATTTATTATCCTAGACCACTGTCTCTAATTAACCTGGGCCACCTGACAACACAGAATTCACGTCTTTGCAGTTAACAAGATTTTAGTTGTATTAGAAGAATGGACCTCTACCACACTCTGCTACTGTGTCCTTATCAGACTGTGTAGTGTTGAGTGCATGAATCAGACAGCTAACCCAAACATAAGTCATGGGGGTTTGTCCCCAGGCACCCTCGGCAGCATTCCCTTCCTGAGCTGCAGTGGACATGGCTGTGTTCTGCCCTTGACATGTCCTTGCTCCTGGCACGAGGGAGCCAGTCTGGGTGAAAAGAGGGCAA
>NW_007884997.1:0-547 GCF_000696425.1 Galeopterus variegatus
CGCTGCTGTCTTTGTCATCCAAGAAGCGAGGCTGCCCCGGGAGCCTTCACCCCAAAAAAAGTCCCCACCCCACCTCCCCGAGACCCAGACCCGCCCACCGCTGCCGCCGCCACTGTCCAAGCAGCCAGGCCCACCAGGGTGCCTGAACCCCAACAAAAGCCCCCACCCCAGGTACCTGAGACCTGTGCCTGCCCACTGCCACCACCACGTCTGTCCAAGTAGCCAGACCTACCAGGGAACCTGAACCCCAGCAAAAGCTGACCCCACATGGGGACCCAAGACCTCGGCCCTCCCACCGCCACCACCCTCCAAGCAGCCAGCCCTACTAGGGAGCCTGAACCCCAACAAAAGCCCCACCCTGGGAAACTGAGACCCCACCAATCGCCGCTGCCGGCGCCGGCGCTTCTGTCCAAGTAGCCAGTCCCATCAGGGAGCCTGAACCCCAACTAAAGACCCCCACCCCTCCAGGGACCCGAGACCCGAGCCTGCCCACCTCCCCCATCACCGCCGTCCAACCTAAGAATTTCTCCATGGTTTTTGCAGTGGG
>NW_007884998.1:0-547 GCF_000696425.1 Galeopterus variegatus
GAACATTAATACAGATACACTATTTACAGTAAACTTTTCTCATTTCTGAAAGTTAGTCCTTTGGCAAACTGCCATGTTGATTAGCCTGGCAACTAATATGTACCTGGAAACATTACTAGTTTGAACCATAATGGCTGCAGTGTCAGCTCCGGGGGGAGTAAGTCTGTCAGTTCTGGAGGGGAATTTGAGCAGCATAGCACAATATTCACTACAATAGGAGAAAAACAGAACATAGTTTTCCTAAAAGTTGCTTAGAGACAAGAACTTCAATCTATGAAATACAGAATAAACACAATCCAGAAAGTGAAACAATTTTAGTTACTAAATTGTATTTAGAAGTTGAAATATGACTTCAATTCCACTTTACATTTATAATAAGAAAATTTCTACTGGCTACAAGTTCTAACTTATCAATATATACATTTACTGATAGTTTTTAACAGTCAATGTATATATTCTGTATTTATGGAAGAAACATTTGTAGTTGAATCCAGAAAATTTGATGTATAAATTCGGTTTCTGGAATTTTCTTATCTTTTTTACTCTT
>NW_007884999.1:0-547 GCF_000696425.1 Galeopterus variegatus
ATTTAATTATCCTGGCTGTATTAGACAGGGAGTTCAGTCAGAGAATCAGGACCATTAGGGAGCTATCTACCTATTTATCTATCTATCTATCAAGAAATTTGTAATAGGGGGCCGACCCGGTGGTGCACTGCTACAGTGCGCCGCTTGAGAGCGTGGCAGCGCTCCCGCCGAGGGTTCGGATCCCACATACGGACCGGTTCCTGCTCACTGGATGAGCGAGGCACGGGAGCAACACCAAGGGTTGCAATCCCATTGCCGGTCCCCGGTCCGGTATGGGGGCAACACTGAGGGTTGCGATCCGTTGCCGGACACGGAAAAAGATAAAAAAAAAAAAAAGAAAGAAAGAAAAAAGACGAAAAAAAAAAAAAAAAGAAAGAAATTTGTAATAGGGATTTGACCTTACACAATTGTAGAACCTGGTTAAGAATCACTCTCCATAGTCTGTTTTCTTTGCATCCGATGCTGGTGCTTAAAATCCATAAGGCAGGGGGCCGGCCCGGTGGCGCACTGGATAAGTGCGCCGCTTGGGAAGCGTGGTGGCGCTCCC
>NW_007885000.1:0-547 GCF_000696425.1 Galeopterus variegatus
TTTTTTTTTCTTTTGGTTTTTGAAGGCAATTGAGAAATTTGAATTGGAGAAGAAGGCTTTAAGAGAGAAAAGTCGCAGCAGCCCAGGAGACAGAGGCAAAAATCCTTTCTCATAGCCTTGATGGCGTTTTTATAGTTTGGTTTTCTCATACCTAAAATGCAATTGAGTAGGAATCCAGAGTTTCAGAAGAGGATATTTTTGTCCTCTTCTGAAGGAAGCTTAAATCTGACTTCTTGGCATTGGGCAAGGAAGGAAGGAGGGACAGTGCTATTTAGAGACAACCTATCATGTGACATATTGCATCAGGCACTTTCATCCCCTTTACCTGGTTAAATCTTCATAACAGCCCTACCTGGAGGTATAGATGAGGAAACAGGGCTGGGAGGAAGGAAACAAGTTGCCTGAAGCCACAGCTTGTCTACTTCTCCCTGCTGGATGGAGTGGTCTGGTCGGATAAGGAAGGGAATGCTAGTAAGTGAACAATACGGTTGGGATCTAGCAAGGCAGGCGGTGTGGGGGTCATCTGGCAGCTCAGGTTGGATGACAA
>NW_007885001.1:0-547 GCF_000696425.1 Galeopterus variegatus
AACCAGGCACACCACGCCAGCACCTTGGGGCCTGCCCAGGGACCCAGGGCATGGAGAAGGGACCGGCCCTCTCTCCCACAACCAGGTAGACTGAGCCAGTGCCTTGGGGCCCACCCAGGGACCCAGGGTGTGGAGTTGGGGACTGGACCTCTCTCCTACAACCAGGGACACCGTGCCAGCACCTCAGGGTCCACCCGGCCCAAAGGCATACAGAAGGGGACTGGACCCTCCTCCCACACCAGGCACAAAACACCAGCACCTCGGGGCCCACCTGGGTACCCGAGGTATGGAGAAGGGGACCGGACCCTCCTCCCACAACCAGGCACACTGTGCCAGTAACTCGGGGCCCACCCAGGGACCCGGGACATGGAGAAGGGGACTGTACCCCTCTCCCACTACTTGGCACATGGCGCCATGCCTTGGGGCCTGCCCAGGGACCAGACGCATGGAGAAGGGGACCAAACACACCCCACAACCAGGCGTACTGCCAGTGCCAAGGAGCATGCCAAAAACAGCACCTCCATGTGAGTGGCCCACCACAGCCACC
>NW_007885002.1:0-547 GCF_000696425.1 Galeopterus variegatus
GAGAAACCATTGGAGTGATTTAACCATGAATGAAACATGATTATATTTGAATTTTAGTAAGACAGCTCATATGGAAGATTGTTAGAGGGTGGTAAAATGGACTTAAAGACAATTACAAGGCTGTTACTATAAGGGAAAAAGAGGGAAACTAAGCGATTGATGACTGGAGTACAGAAAATAAGAGTAAGTCCTAACATTCAGAGAGAGAAAAATTAATTATGTACCAGTAATATGTTTCTGATGACTTAATAAGCACTGTGGTAAGTGTGCTAAGGACATCCCTTTTATATTAAACCAGAATCAAGATCATTGATTGTAAAGTGAGCATCTATAGTCACAAAATAACTTTTTGTATCACTATATATGTAGCATGCCACAATGTGAGTGTAGCCATGGCTTTATATAATTCTTCAAATATCTCATCTCGTAAGCATGCTATTTTATGCATAGTAACTTTGAATTATTATATTGCCTGATTTTTCTCTCTCATTCAGAGAAAGGATAAATAGTAAAAACTCAGCATAGGGAATTTTTTGGGTGACACAAT
>NW_007885003.1:0-547 GCF_000696425.1 Galeopterus variegatus
AATTATTCTGTGATATCCCTAGACCTTATTATTAAGTTAATAATAATATTTTATGGAAAAACGCTATATTTTACAAAACTCATAGTTGCTCTTTTTCTCACAATACCAATAATTTATGTGTACTGATAAAACACAATTTTTGATAAATCATATTAATGGAATCATTTTACATAATATTTTAGATTACTAACATTGACAATATGGATTAATTTGTAGGATTCTATTTCATCTTGCAGATCATCCAAAATATAATTTCAGAAAATAAACATTAGAAAATCAGATTCACATTTCTAATAATAATAATAAAAAGTTATATATGCAACATATTTCTCTCTTAGCAATTTCCACAGATTCTTCTATCTCTTTCATAAGAAAGAAATAGAAGGAAACATTTTCCACACTATTTAAAAGTGTAATTGGACTGAGTTGATCCTTGAGTTTGATTTCCTAATTGTCCCAGATTCCTTGTTATTGCAATATGTACTTTTTTTTTTTTTTTCTGGAAAAGGTATAGGAGAAGAGTTCTGAGTGAAAATTTCACAGTCTA
>NW_007885004.1:0-547 GCF_000696425.1 Galeopterus variegatus
TGGGTCCTGTGGATATAATTGGCCTTGTTTCTAAGCCTGCAGGAGCTGCGTACTGTTTGTCCGGTTCCCAAGCCAGGCCTGTGGGGAGGGTGGAGGTGGGGAGCCCAGGTAGAGCCATCCCTCACCAGGGGCCTGACGGCCTTTCTTAAGCCCACCCAGTTCCTGCTGCTGTCCTGGAAAGTAAGAAAGCATTTTAGCACCACCCTCCTGCACCGCCCTAGCTGGGGCTCTTCTGGTACTTTCCAGGCCCCTGGCCAGAGGAGGGTGGTACTCCCATAAAGTGAGTGTTCTCTTTAACTCTCAGCATAGCCACTCGGGCTGTGGGTGGCTGGGGCCCAGCTGGCCCGTCGTGGTGGGTGGTGGGGGATGTTGGGAGGACACATGGGTGGGCAGCCAGTGAGAGCTAGCCTCCCAGGGCTCCCCAAGTGCTGAGCAGCATGGCCACTTCTGAAGACCCCTTTGTTCACCCCTTTATTCAGAAGAGCAGCTGCAATTGTGCAGGGTACAAAGGCCCTGTGGGCCCTGACTTCCCACCCTGTCTGTGGCC
>NW_007885005.1:0-547 GCF_000696425.1 Galeopterus variegatus
AATCACCTTAGGTCCCTTGTTTCAATGAGCTGTGCAAGCCAGCGTGTCTGGCTCCCACACACATGTGCTACGGAGGCATTAGAGACCAGGACACTTGGGCCAGCCCACCCTGACACCTTCCACCAGGAGAGGAGATATGGCATTGGCAAGACAATTCTAAAACTCATCTGGAAGAATAGAAAATACAAGTGTATAGGAGAAAATTCAGAAGAAAGCAAAGAAATGAGATGAAGCAAGCTCTATCAAATATCAAAACAAGACGTGTGTATGCACTGGCCAGCTGCCAAAAAAATAAAATATAAATAAAATAAAATATTGAAGCACACTAAAAGACTATAGCTATCAGAACAGCATGGTAAGAGCCAAAGAGCAGAAAGATGAATCAATTCCATAAAATGGCTCAGAAGTAGACCCTGCTACTATTTGATAAAGAAGGCATCTCGAGTCAATTTTTTTTTTTTTTTTAAAGATGACCTGTAACGGGCAGGCCCGTGGCTCACTCAGGAGAGTGCGGTGCTGATAACACCAAGGCCATGGGTTTGGATCC
>NW_007885006.1:0-547 GCF_000696425.1 Galeopterus variegatus
GGTTTGGAATATTCCCAAGGACAAGGTGTAGCTTCTCTGGGATTTTATGGGAGTTGCATCTGTGCGAACAGGTGCTTTTTCCTTCACAGTTTTTTCTAAGCTCAGATCAGCATCAGCGGTTCATCCCTCCTTCTCTTGCTCCTCTCCTTTACTTCCTTGAGCATGAAGCAGCACTTGTGGATAAACACACATAGATTCTGGAAAATGGAAACAAAGGAAATAAACCACTGGTTCTCTAATGCTGGTGGCAGGGGCAACTGGAGGTTTCTTCTGGTTACCAGTCCCACAGTCCAGTGACCTTATGTCACAGCCCTGTGGATTCTGCTCTGTACCAATGCGATGAACTTATATTCTCTTTGCAATAGGTTCCTCTACCCTTGACCTTCTGTTTGTTTTGTTTTGCTTTGCTTTTATTCTTTTACCATTAACAAGAACATTTGACAAACTGCCAGTTTAGGAATGGTTTACTAACCTGAGTGTGTGGGGTACTATCACTGGCAAGCTGGTGCTGGTATAGTTAAGAGAACTGCATACTGTGATGATCCCC
>NW_007885007.1:0-547 GCF_000696425.1 Galeopterus variegatus
CCCAAGGACAGTGCCACCCTTTCCAGGGGTCCCTGAAAGCTTCGAGGACCTGTCAAACCAGCGGGGACACGAGACATAGAATACATACCTTCCTTGGCACAAGCCAGGCCGCCGGACCCCCCGCCAATCACCAGGAGATCGTAGTCCCGCTGCCCTGCTGGGGGAAGGGGCGAGAGGTGAGATGGAAGCACAGACCTGGAAGGGCCCCCGTGATTTCTAAAGGGCAAGAGGCTCTGTTCGGTAGACCTCATCAGGAGACCCCATGCTGTGACAACGCAGGGGAGACAATGCACCACATATTAGAGCAAACGTAGAGACCAAGCAATGCAGTGGTGCAGTTGGCCAAGGATATGTGTGATCACCTTTGCAAACTGTGCCCCCCTGACACACACGCACACCACGTCAACCAGCAGGTTCTCTCCAATCTCAAACCTCATTTGGCGTTCTGAGCCAGACACAGAACCAAACATTTTCCTTGAGTCCACATGCCTTGCAGTTGTAAAGGTTACCCTTCCTCACAAGTGAATGAGAACAAAAGCGCAGCCTT
>NW_007885008.1:0-547 GCF_000696425.1 Galeopterus variegatus
AAAAATGCTCAACATCACTCAGCATTCGGGAAATGCAAATCAAAACCACACTGAGATATCAATACTCTGTTAGGATGGCTAATATCCAATAGACTGTGAACGATAAATGCTGGCGAGGTTGTGGAGAAAAAGGAACTCATACATTGTTGTTGGGACTGCAAAATGGTACACCCTCTATGGAAAATGGTATGGAAGTTCCTCAAACAATTACAGATAGATCTATCATATGACCCAGCTATTCCATGCTGGGAATATACCCAGAGGAATGGAAATCATCATGTCGAAGGTATACCTGTTCCCCAATGTTCATCGCAGCACTCTTCACACTACCCAAGAGCTGGAACCAGCCCAAATGTCCATCATCAGATGAGTGGATATGGAAAATGTGGTATATCTACACAATGGAATACTACTCAGCTATAAAAAAGAATGAAATACTGCCATTTGGTATGACATGGATGGAGCTAGAGAGAATTATATTAAGTAAAACATGTCAGGCACAGAAAGAGAAATATCACATGTTCTCACTTATTTGTGGGAGCTAAAA
>NW_007885009.1:0-547 GCF_000696425.1 Galeopterus variegatus
ACACACACACACACACACACACACACACACACACTCCAGCAATAATCCCAAGCATATTCAGCCACTGAATATGCTATTTGGCAGATGCAACTCTATGAGACTTAAAGCAAACAGCATCTCCAAAGCCTGATTTGTGTGTTCCCTAATCTGAAATCTTATTCCCAACAGTTAACTGAGGAAAAAATTTACCTAACTAAATTCGAAAGTACCCTCGTATGCCAGACATAATGTCACATCTTACTTTTCTGAGAACAGAGAATTATGTAAGTCTACAGAGTTGGTTAATAGTCCTTTATTTCATGCAAATTGAGTGAAAGGCTGCAGCATTTGGGCTCTTAAACTTTCACTGTCACGAGAGCACTTTAGAGCCACAGATGCATTCTCAAAAACTACATTGTATATTGATAAAATTTTTAAAAAATTTAATTAATAAATAAAAACAATATCAAAAAAATAAAAATAAAAAACCACAACATATCCACACAGCATTTTATTTTACATCAGGGACTTTATTGACTACAATGATATCTATTCTTATAGTAACCGT
>NW_007885011.1:0-547 GCF_000696425.1 Galeopterus variegatus
GGGTATGTACCACAATTTTAAAATCCATTCATCCATTGATGGGCACCTTAGTTATTTCCATATCTTGGCTATTATGAACAATGTTGCAAAGAACATGAGAGTGCAGGCATTTCTTCAGTATGCCAATTTTAATTCCTTTGTATATATACTGAGAACTGGGATTACTGGAACATACTTAAAAATAATTCTAGTTTTAGTTTTTTAAGAAACATCATATTGTTTTACAAAGTGATTATACTAATAGTATACAGGGTTCCCTTTTCTCCATATGCTCACCAACACTTATCTTTCATCTTTTTCATAATAGCCAAACTAACGGGTGTCAGGTGATATCTCATTGTGGTTTTAATTTGCATTCCTCTGGTGATGTTGGACATTATTTCAAATATTTTTAGGCCATTTGTGTATCATCTTTTGAGAAGTGTCTATTCAGGTCATTTGCCCAATTTTACATAGGGTTATTTGTTTTCTTGTTATTGAGTGGTATGAGTTCCTTGTATATTTTAGATATTAGCCCCTTATCTGATGTTTGATTTGCAACTATTGT
>NW_007885012.1:0-547 GCF_000696425.1 Galeopterus variegatus
CCTATCATTTGCAGCAACATGGATGGAACTGGAAACCATCATGCTCAGTGTAGTAAATCATCCAAAAATACCACATGATATCAATTATATGTAGAATCAAAAAAAAAGTGGCTCGTACAGAAAAAGAGAGTAAAATAATGGTTTCTAGAGTTGGGCGTATCAGGGGAGGGGGTATGGAAAGGAAAACTGGAGGATTAATGGGTACAAAACCATGCTATCTACCATAAGCAAATTATTGTGCAGTACATGCATGTATTGAAACAACACATTGCACCCCACAAATTTGTACAAATAAATGTTAAAAAAAATTTTGAATAAAAAATAAAATCTGTGCCTAGCAAAATGTATATTAAAATAAATATTGAAAACTAAAATTATTTTTATGTATTTCCCCCCAAATTTTCCATCTGAAAAATGTATATTTTTTAAAATCAAAAAGTAAAAGCAAATTATTATTAATAAATGTCAAAATTTTAAATCAAAATTAAAAAAAAATATGTTGGCAGAACCCTGTAATTCTTTGCCCAGCTTAATGTAGGATCAACTA
>NW_007885013.1:0-547 GCF_000696425.1 Galeopterus variegatus
AAACAAAACCACATAAGAAAATTCCACGTAAAGTAGGTATTCTTTAATTATGTAATCAAATAAAAAAAAAAGCTCTTATGGAAGAAACTAAAAATAAGTTTAAGTTTTATTAAGAAAAAAATGGTTTTGAGAAAACTTGGTGACTGAATGCGTTGTTCAGAAATTTTTAGGATTGGTATTTAAAGTTGTTTTGCACACGTGGCATATATGATACCATCTGTAGAGTATCAAGCACAGTATATAGTATAGGCACCTATAAAGCACTTTAGGAATACATACCCCCCGACACACACACGTGCATATGCACACAGCTTTGGCTCAGAAATAGCTTTAATATGGGCCAAGAAAACACTTGAGCCAAAGAGCTTTAGTTAATTATGCACATGCTGAGAGATTAAAGAGGAAGTTTACTGATGTTTGCAATTCACTTTGAAGTACACTAAAAATAGGATGGATTGGTAATTGGATAGAAGAATAGACAAAGGAATAGATATTTGATAAAGCAATTATATAGAAATGTTAATTTTGGAATCTAGCTAATGACTGT
>NW_007885014.1:0-547 GCF_000696425.1 Galeopterus variegatus
GGCTATACACTGACAGCAGAAATCCTTTTAGACTTTAAGCTGGAGACTCTTTATAGAGAAAGAGGTATAGTATAATGGGCAAAAGCACAGACCCTGAGTTCTTGTCCCATTTCTAACATTGAGTAGCTGCAGGATCTTGAAATATTACTTAACCTTTTAAATCTTAGTCTCATCTGAAAAATGAAGATAAAAAGTAGTTCCTAACTCACGGCACCATTGAGAGGATTAAATAAGATAATATTTATGAAAAGCTTGAATGGTGCCTGAACATGGCAAGAATGTAATAGATATAAACTATTATTCTCTCTGTAATTATTATTAATAACATCCAAAGAGGTGAACTCCAAAAGGTAGAACAAAATAAAATCAACCTGCCAGGTTCTATGCACTTCCATCTACCTCATGGTTTCTCAACTTCAGCACTATTGACACTTTGGGCCAGATCATTCTTTGCTGCAGATCTGTGGTATGACAAAAATGTCTTCAGACATTGCCATATATATGTCCTCTGGGGTAGCAAAATTGCCCCCAGTTGAGAACCACTGAC
>NW_007885015.1:0-547 GCF_000696425.1 Galeopterus variegatus
TTTTTTTTTTTTTTACCCCCCCTAAAAAATATTTCTTGAATGAATGAATAACTGGGAATCAGTAGAGCATAGTCATTAAGAGAATGGTTTTGGAGTGAGTCATTTCTCTGGATTTGAATCTTGGCTCTCCCCTAGTAATTCTGTGACTATGGGCAACTTGCTTAAGATCTTCTCTTCTGAAAAACGGAGATAGTGTATACCCTTGAGGGTTATTTGGATAAAGGTGGTAATATCTGTAAAATACAGAATACAGTGTGTTCTGTATATAGAATGTAAGTGGTTGCTATAATACTGTTATTTTTAAAAGCTTTTTAAATAAAAAATGCAAATTCAGAAAATCATATAAAATAAATGTATTGTTGGATGACTGATTATGGAGAGAATACCCTTGCAACTTACAGAAACGCCAGAAGCCCCCTCTGTATCTCCACCCCAATGCCAGTTTCTTCCCTTCCACCTAAGTAATGGCATCTTAACTTTATAATAATCACTTCCTTGCATATAATTATAGTTTTATCACTTGAATGTGCATTCATGGACATTGTAG